>NW_022196060.1:34341-284453 GCF_008641045.1 Pistacia vera | reverse complement strand
AAAAAAAAAAAAAATCGATTTCATGTTAGGATTAGTGCCTGTATAAACCGGTTTCCTACTAACTTGAAAACTTCCATGAAATTCAATAGGCAAATCAGGATATCTTGCGTTTGAACATATATCTTACAAGATTTTCATTGTTGCAAAGCAGTGCATAGTTGTTATCAACCAAATACTTAGTTAGTGTAATAAAGGCTTTGGTCTTTAGTACCATTCTTGGATATTCTATTCTCATAAATAACACAGCCAAAAAGGCGAACTGGGCATGCTTCAAATGTTCCACATATAATTCTATCAAATTTTATTTTGAAGTAACGAGAAAGACTTATTATTTAAGTTGATATATAGGTGAATTACACATATCTTGTACAAACCTGAGAGAGCACAAACAGTCCTCGTTTCATTAATTTAATCTATAACCAGAATACAACTTTCCCTGCAAATGCCAAAAGACCTCAATTACAGATCGATCTTACCAGCTAAGTACCATGAGTGCATAGCAAGGCTGCCAAATGACATAATATTAGCGAGGGATGATAACCCATGAATCATCCCGAACTTCTTGTTCATGGCTGCAAGCTTTGGATTAACCTTTGCAACTTCCCTGTTTTTAGTCCACCCAACTTCATCCCCTATGTTTTCTTCCCTCTCCACTTTGTGCCTTTGCTTCATCATCTACAAAACAAAAAACAATGCAAAATCACATATCAATAAAATTCTAAAATAGCCCATCAAAAGAAGGCATATAATTCAACTATCCTCATTGTAAAAAGAAAAAGACTTCCAGAACTGTTTCATCAAAAACTAAACAAGCAGCCTTTGAACTCAAAACCACCAAGTCTAAAGTGATCCTGAACGAATGGAAGGAACAAACGGTCTCACAGAGAAGCTTATACGTAAAATAAGACAAGACCCTAACAGTTGGGAAATCGTGGAATGAAACAATTCATAATTATGAGCCTCACTGCATATCATATAAACGTCAAAAGAAAGTGAAGAATGATGAGTAAGTTAGTTACCTCAATGGTCATGGGAGTAAATACAAACAAATTGGTGAGATTGAAAGCAAAAGCAGAGAGTAGAAATCCGAGCTGATACTTTTCATTAGTGGAGGATGACTTCCATGGATGTAAATACGCAAATGACGCCACTGATATAGCGCAACACAATCCCACCATGGAAAAATAAGCCGGAAACATTTTGCTTTGTAGGTTACCAAACTGATGCCTCGGTAGATTCCTAATTTCATTAAGGAAAAAACTCCATGTTTCTTAATCATCATTTCAGAAAAAAAAAGAAAACAATAATAATTGTCCTGCATTGGTTTCTACGTCAATCTACAAAAGGAAAAGCATGGATCGATTAAATATTTCTTTTTCAAAAATTTATATTATAGAATTAACATTATTTACACTCAATTAAGTCTCTGAATTATGCTAGGTTAAATTATTATTTTACAGAAACACACAATACCCTAAACAATCAAACATAAGAAAAAAGGAAGTGTCAAGTGCGGAATTGGGGCTAAGAAGAAGAACGTACTTGAACATAATGATGCCGCCGATAAAGGTGACCCAAAGAGCCGCACCCCAAGCGGTGGAGAAACAGAGTAGATGAGCCAGCTTAAGGAGCGTCGATAGCTTCGGGGAATTCAAACCCTTCGAATTCGATCCAAATGTTTCCGGAGAAAATATAACTCCGATGGCTAAGAAAGCCACTGCCCCTAGGAATCGTGTTAACCAAGCCATTACCTCTCTCTGTGCCGGAAGAAGAAGAACAACGCTTGAAGAAGAAACTGCTAGGTTTTATACTTGATAAGGGAACACCTACCAAGTTTACAAAATGTGATTCAAGACGGTTCGTTGACGGAACTGCACGTGGCTACATCTTATCGCGCCACGTCACTAAAAACAGTGTTTGTCTCAGCTATTTTCGCTTGCTTCTTCGGTGTCTTCATAAAAGTTAAAACGGTGGTACGACAAATTACCTTTTTGCCCTTTTAGTTTGCAATTTGTCTATTTTTTTTTTTCTATCTGTTTTTTCCTTTTTCATCTTTCTTAATCAATTTGACTCATCTAAATCTCAAGTCTCAACCACTACGACACGATGGGCGATGGCTCATTAAATTTGGAATAAGTTTACGTCCTGAGGTTAAGTTTAAGTACATTTTATCCATTAAAATTATATATTACACTTTGAAGCAACAAAAGTAATTATCCCAGCATAAAATTTACTGTGAGTAACAGGGGAATTTTTTTTTTTTTTCTGACAAAAATAATAAAATCATTTTTAATTTCATTTATGATGCTAATTCATGCTTAGGTATTCTAAAATCAATCGACTCAGGATCTTTTTCAAGGGTAAGAATGGACAATTAAATTGGTAATCGAACTGATGCATTAGATCAATAATACCCACTAGGTTTGTTCATTTCCAATGCGTGGAGCCTTATTCAGCATGTCACGTGGAGACACCGCGTGCAACCACGAATTTCCGCTCCCGCCAGTGCACCAAAATTGAACATTTTATTGAAATTAATAATTCCCTCCTCTCAGTATTTCCTCCTTCCTTTACAAGTTTTGACTGTTTTGTTATGCACTCACTTCACTCCTATACCCTCTTTCATTTTAGATTCCACAACACAACACTCTTCCTTTATACATTTTCTCTTCTTCTGCAAATTCACATTAAAGTTTTTGTTTATTTCCCCAAGGTATTTTAAATTAAAGCATGGAAATCGATTCCTTATCCAAACCGTTTCTTGGCGTCCGTTTCGTTCTATTTGGATTCGACCCAATCAATGAGCATCAGGTATTTCGTTCTCTTCTCTCTATCTATTACTATTCAGTGTCTGTTAGCAGAATTGATTGAATTGTAAACCATTTTTATTTGTTTATTTATTTGTTAAATTCGCACCAAAATCTGCAGGTTCGGTCGAAGGTAGTTCATGGAGGTGGAGTTGATGTTGGCCGGTACGGCCAAAACTGCACTCACGTGATTGTGGATAGGATTACTTATGTAAGTCCTGTTTTTGATTTTACGTAGTTGTCGATAGATTTTATTTTCAGACTTCTGAGCATGCTTTAATGTCTGCTTAATTGGAAATTAGAGTTTATTTTTATTTGTGCGCTCGTGGTTTCTTGTTATGATTCACTATTTATTATCAAAATTGAGTCGGTGTTTACTCTTACTTTGCGGTGTAGGACGATCCTATCTGTGTTGCTGCACGAAATGATGGAAGGACACTCATCACATCATTGTGGGTTGATCATAGTTATGATGTTGGAATGCCTGTTGATGCTAATTCAGTGAGATTCTTATTCATTTTCTTTTTTTAAGGAATATTCACTCTGTTCACAAATAAGCAAATATTTTGTACTTACTATTACTATGGGTAGTCAATTTCAGTTCTAAATTCAATTGTGTTCTTCCCTCCAGGCGTTGAACAAACCCATCTATTGTGAATATTTCATTGGATTTTGTCACTTTTATTCTTTTTCAAATTCTTCGGATTAGGTTGACAAATAATGAAAATGCGTATCAATCTAGTATGAATTTGTGGAACATATGTTATATGCAATAATGCAGGGTCTAGAATATTCATAATCGCTTCATTCACTTTTACTTTTTTTACAACATGCTTCATTAGTTTGGTACCTGAGACTTCTATTTCACTCTCTGTGTTAGTGCTACGTGCAATTGTTGTTAACATTTCATTTGTGCAGGTTATGTACAGACCACTTAAAGATTTGAATGGAATTCCAGGTGCCAAAGGTTTAGTTGTATGCTTGACTGGTTATCAGCGACAAGATCGAGAAGACATAATGGTATGTGATTCCCTTCCTTTTTGCCGCTTTATGACTTCTGATTGTTTGATTTTGCCCAGTGTTTGAGTAAATTTTTCTGTTCTCAGACAATGGTTGGCTTGATGGGTGCATTATTTTCTAAACCACTGGTGGCAAACAAAGTTACACATCTCGTCTGCTACAAATTTGAGGGTATGTTTTTGATGTTTTCATTATCCAAAGTCATGAAAACTATCTGTCAAGTACTTTTGTAATTTGCAATGCTCTCATCCATCTCATCAAGTCTCTTTTGTTTTATATGGTTTGTTGTTCATTGGATCTAGGTAGCACAATGCAGATAATGTTTCTGTTTAATTGAACTGTGGGGGTTGACTGGTTAATCTCTCACACGTATTATCTGCATTGCATTCTACATGAAGCTTCTCTATAAAGACAGTTCATTTTGTTACATGGATAAACTAGTTTTTTATGATTTACACAGATGATAAATTCATATTTGCTAAATTTTCTCCTGACCAGGGAGCATTATTAGAATGGTATTTTAATGAAGCTTTGTTAATTTATACAGGTGAGAAGTATGAGCTGGCTAAGAAAATGAAGAAGATAAAGCTTGTTAACCACCGTTGGTTGGAAGATTGGTATGATTATAGATTTTATTTTTCTGTCATGTTTTGAAGCGTTGTTGTGCATACTAATGAAATACCGTGTAATTTTTTAACACTTATATACGTAGGGGTATTTTTTAAATAGTTTAACAAAGATTTGCTGCATCATTCTTCAATGAATTTTTTTTTTTTTTTTTTTTGGTTCTTTTTTTTAATCTTACTCACTCTTTTCTGTAGTTTAAGGGATTGGGATCTTCTTCCAGAAGCTAACTATGACAAGAGGTGAGGTATTTGAATATTTTGTTCTCTTTTCTTATGTTGCACTAAATGTATCTATGCATTGGGAAAGTTTATCATCTTTTTCTTGTGCGATAAAATAAAATTGTATTTGTTAACTATAATGTAGCTAAATAACAATTTGGTTTTTTGAAATGCATATGTATATTTGTAATATTCTGTTTAAGAGTTGAGTTGGTATAAAAGTATGTATGTTTGGCCTGTTATTTCTATAACTTATGAAATATGGATAGAATTAGACATCTTCATGACATGCTATAGTGGGGCGAACATATATTTACTTTTATTGTTTACTTATTGAACTCTTTAATTGACTTATATATTATGTCTAAGGTTCTTTGCTTGATTTCTTAATTTATGGCCTTTTGCTTTTCAAATGCTTCTCTGGCAAGTTCAAGGTGCCATAGGAAAATATGGTGAAAGGATTTTTTAAAAGTAAGAATCCACTGATTTTATAGTGATTCTTCTTCTCACAGTGGCTATGAATTGGAGATGATGGAAGCTGAAGCTAAAGATTCTGAAGAAGAGGCTGAAGATGTCATTTTGAAGCAATTTGGTGGGAAAGACATGAGTAAGAGTCCGCATAATTTGAAAGTAGTTGTAGCAAGTGCCCATCAATCACCAAAAACAGCAATGGAGGTGCCAAAAATGCTGCTAAATTCAACAGTACCTGCAGATCCTTCAAATGTGAATGCTAAGGACATATTATCAACTCCTGTCAAAGTGAGTGGATCTCATCAATTCCCAAGTCTTGATAATGTTAATGTTCCTGAGGTGTGTGGTTTGCAAGACTCTGATGCTTTTAGGGATCCTCTGCTTGAGAGGACTCCAAATTCTACAAGAGTGAAAAATGATTTGGCATCTACCTCTGATGGAGCTGAATTGCCTCCTTGTTCCGAGTCAAAATATTCTGTAAGTTACTTGAGGAAAACCCCTTGGAAATCCCCATCCTCAATTTCCGTTTTAAAAGTATCTGGCAATATAAGTGGATCTCCTGAAGCAAACCTAGGTGGATTCAAAGTCAATGAGGTTCTTGTCACCAGTTCCTCCAAAGTTGAACCGGAAGAGGCCAGAACTGCCACAGGTTATGTTAAAACTCCTCAGAGAAAGGGTGAATCATGTCAGGAGGCAGAGTCCAGTGGTTGGTTACCTGCAAAGAGTATGACAAATATGTCTAGTGCTAGTTCAAAGTCGCAAAAGACGAGTCATAATGCAACAGCATGCGGCAGAAGTCCAATAGTCACTTATAGGACTAAAATTTTGGATCCAAAATCTCCCGCATGTCAGCCACTTGAGAATAATAACCATTTCTCCCTTCACAATAATTATACAGATGACACTGCTGATTTGAATTCTGCACTTAATCCCCATGACGGTTCCTCTTTTTTTAACAAGAAACCACCAACCCCTGATCTGCCTTCCTTTGAAACTATGACCTTTGAGACTGGGCAAAATGAAAATGCTGATAAGGCCCCTCAATCGTCTTTCAGAGGACTGAAAGAGTCCATCTTGGCAACCAAGCTTGATATTGAAGCTCAGGCAGGCGAGCCACAGAATCAGCAGCATAACATTAAGGTTTCATCACCCAAGGATAGAGATTTCGAGATGGAGAAATCACATACACCTGTTGACTTGAACTCAGTCCAAGGAGGAAATCATAAGTTGATTGCAGGGCCACTTAGGAAGAAGATGATTGCCAAAAAGACATTGGGTTCTCGACATGCTGCTAATCAAAAGGGTTCCATTTACTCGAGTAAAATTTCCTCCCTAAATGATCCTGCAGTTTGTTCAAATGGGGGAGAGGAGAGAACCGATCAACAGAAGTTGACTAGGGTCAGTGCGACGTCCGCTCCAACCAGAAGTGTTGAAGCTGTAAATGAGCTGGATATAAATGCTGTTACAGGATGTGATGATGCGACTAGTAATAAGACTAAGCCCATGGATGATGAGACTGAGTCTCCTGATGAGAAAGATGAACTTGACAAGCAACTAAACCATGAGAAGTCTGGGGTGGTTGAATTGATACAAAAAGAAGATACAATGATGAGAGTAGAACCTGGAGATAGACATGCAGCAAATGGTACCAGTAAGAGTTCACATGATGTAATGGCTGCAAAGGAAGGGACGAATGGAACTGAATTGGGAAAGACAGTTTGCCGCAAGAAGTTTGACACTAATGAATCAACCTCGAAAGTGGAGAGTATGAAAGGGAAACTAAATATAAGGAAAAAACGGCCAGCAGGTAAGGCCAAGTCAAAGAATGTACCTGCTGATGTGGAGACGGTGGAATCTAACAGAGATGTGGATAAGGAAGATACCGTGAATGAAAATAGAACAGAGGAAGGTTCTGAAATGGATAAAAGTGTGCTGCATCCTGGAAACAAAACTTGTGGTAGCACTGTGTCTGTAATGGAGAACTCCATGGAAGCGGAAAAGGAAAACAGGCCAGTTGTCAAAAACCAAACTTCAAGTTCAGGTGTTCGGAAATCAGTTCTTAAATCTTTTAAGACACCAGAGAAGGCAACAACAATGCAAGAAGTTCCAAACAGATGGAATATTGAACCTGTATGGTTTATATTGAGTGGACACAGACTGCAGAGAAAGGAGTTTCAACAAGTTATAAGGCGTTTGAAAGGAAGATCTTGCAGAGATTCTCATCAGTGGTCATACCAGGCAACACATTTCATAGCCCCTGATCCAAGAAGAACAGAGAAGTTCTTCGCGGCTGCTGCATCTGGAAGGTGAAGCACCTCGTCAAACTTTGCTTATTAGTTTTGACTAAATATTGTCTCCTATAAGTTGATATATGGTTTATTCTCCACTTGGCATATTCTCTGTGAAAAAACTTTCCTCTTTTTGCGGATAGTTGCAGATATCAAGCATTAGCTATCTTATCCTCTTTGTTCTAGCAGATGGTTGATTTGATTCTGTCTTGTGTGCAGGTGGATTCTTAAGACAGATTATTTAAGTGCTTGTAATCAGGCAGGGAAGTTCTTGCCAGAGGAACCTTACGAATGGCACAAAAATGGTCTTAGTGAAGACGGTGCTATTAACTTAGAGGCACCAAGGAAGTGGCGGCTCTTAAGGGAGAGAACAGGTCATGGTGCCTTCTATGGAATGTGCATTATTGTGTACGGAGAATGCATTGCGCCACCTTTGGTATATATTTTTTCCAGTCTTCATTTTGGTGAAAATTTTTTTGCATTCAAATTCTATCATATCTCCTCGTTGATATGTATTTATTTAGTAAATTGTCGTCTAAGTGATAGGGTTTCCTTTAACTAAATAAATGATGGTCAGAGTTAGCTTCCGTTTGTCCTTCTGAAATAATTATCTTCCTTATGGTCATCCAGGATACTCTGAAGCGTGTAGTCAAGGCTGGAGATGGGAACATATTAGCAACTTCTCCCCCTTATACTCGTTTCCTCAAATCTGGGGTTGACTTTGCAGTTGTCAGTCCTGGCATGCCACGTGTTGATTTTTGGGTCCAAGAGTTCTTAAAACATGAGGTACCCTGCGTAGTGGCTGATTACCTAGTGGAGTTTGTCTGCAAGCCTGGTTATTCCCTTGAGCGACATGTGCTATACAACACTCACGCTTGGGCAGAGAAATCTTTTGCTAAAATGCTCAGCAAGGCTGAAGAAACAGTCGCGGACTTAGGTCCTCCAGATAGTTGTGACGACAATGATATAAGTTGCCAAGTTTGTGGCAGTACTGATAGAGGAGAAGTTATGCTGATATGCGGTGATGAAAGTGGTTCTGTTGGTTGCGGGGTTGGTACCCATATTCACTGTTGTGATCCTCCACTTGAAAATGTTCCAGAGGAAGATTGGTTTTGTCCCAAGTGTACTAGAGGCAGGATTAATCCATCTAAGAAAAGGAAAAAGGGGTCTTCATCGAAGAGCGAATGATTTCATCTCTTTTAGTTTTTGTAGAAGTATGCTATCATGTACATTTTAGTAGTAACCAAGAAGGTAGAATTTTCTCATTGTAGGACTTTCTGAAGTTGATTTTGTAGTGTACCATGTCGGATAATTGTTCATAATTATTTGTCAATGCCATTTGTATAATAATTAATATTTCCCGTATACAAGTTAGACGGGATTAAGACATTATACTTGATGCTAATAGAATCTAGCTGACAGACTACCTGTGCATTCACATTATAATTCTGGGATGCAATATCATATCTTTTAATGTTGATCCCATCAAGCAGTAGGAATAAATCACCCTTACAAAGGATATTGCGCACCAGCTTTACTGGTCAGAAATACAATTTCTCTTGAAAGTCATAGGTAAATGCATCGTTAAAATATTGGGCTTGAATGGAGGCCCAAAAAGTTCTTTCTCTCTGATCCAATTAACAATTACTTTACTGAATTTGGTACGAATGGTATTCTTTATTTTAAAGAGTATATATTTTATATAATGAGGAGTATCTTCATTAATTTCTAAATATAAAAAATAAAATTTTTATTTAAATCTAATGGACTGTTTAAATTTAATGAAAATGCTCTTTATTTTTAAGAAAAAGACTTAATAAGAGAGAGAATTAATAAATAAAATGTATAAAAACTTATAATTTATTAATTAAAATTAGGATAAAGAGTTAAATTTGAGTATGGACAGTCAAACTCATTCTTTAATTTATATTTAAAGGATAAATAATTTATTATATTCTTATTTTTTTGGATAAACTCTTTATAATAAAGAGTTTAGATCGTATAAAGAATTCCAAAGTGTTGGCGATACAACTTTATAGGTAATTCGAAGTTTCCAGATGCTTGAATACAGGGGCGGATCCAGCCACTTTTCAATTTTTTTTTTAAATATTAATATGTATAATTTATATATTTTGGCCCACCCTAACAAAAATATTAATGGACAAAAATATTAATGTATAATTAATTTTTACTTTGGCCCACCGTAACAGAAATTTCTAGATCCGTTACTGCTTGAATATGGCTTAATTTTATAGGGACAGGTTCTCAAGAATAGAGTATAGAGGCAATGAGTTTACCTAATTTGATGACGTAATCATGAAAATGTCTACGAATGTGTTAGTTTTTATGTTTATTTTACTGGTTTAGTGGTTAGTTACCACTACGTTTGTAAATACCTTTTCTTTTGGGTTCTGTTATTTGCTGATTTGGTCTTCTCAGCACGTTGTGGGAGTTGTTTAGACGTGGGCTATTTTCACCTTTGTTCAATTATTTATATTTGCTCTGTAAGGCTATATAATAGTCAAGTTTATAATTCAATGAAGTTAAGTTGATTTCCTCCAGTTTCATCTGTACTCTTTGTTCAGCTTCTATTTTCTAACATTTGGTATCAGAGCCACTCACAGGGGCCTGATTATTTAGAAGCAGCAGTCTTCTATGTGTGTTTTACTTGAACGATGACGACAGAGAGTTCATTTGTCCAGCCAGCTGTTTCGAAGTTTGATGGCTACTATGATCACTGGGCAATGCTCATGGAAAACTTCTTATGTTCAAAGGAGTATTAGGGACTTGTGGAGAATGGAGTTTCTGTAGTGGCTGAAGGTGCTGTTCTCGCAGATGCACAGAGGAAGCACATTGAAGATCAGCAGTTAAAGGATTTGAAGGCAAAGAACTATCTATTTCAGGCATTAGATCGTTCTATCCTAGAGACAATTCTAAACAAAAAGACTGCGAAGGATATCTGGGATTATATGAAGTAGAAAAATCAGGGTACCACACGAGTGAAGCGTGGAAATTTGCAAGCTCTGAGAAAGGAATTCGAAATTCTTCACATGAAGCCGGGAGAAACTGTGAACGAATATTTCTCTCGTACTCTTGCCATTGCCAACAAAATGAAAGTCAATGGTGAGGATAAAGGAAATACTGCTATTGTTGAAAAGATTTTACGATCTATGACTTCCAAATTTGATTATGTTGTTTGTTCCATTGAAGAGTCTAAAGATTTAAATACTTTAACCATAGATAAGTTGCAGAGTAGTCTTATTGTACATAAACAACGCATGAACTCTCATGTGTTAGAAGAAGAACAGGCTTTGAAAGTTACGCATGGAGATCACTCTAGAAGCAGAGGTCGTGGTCGTGCAAATTATAGATGAAGAGGAAAAGGGTGCAACAGGAGATCTTTTGATAAGGCCACAATGGAGTGCTATAATTGTCACAAGCTAGGACATTCTGCATGGGAATGTCCGAGCCAAGAGACAGAGGCAAACTATGCAGAGAATCAAGAGGAGATGTTGTTGATGGCGTATGTGGATGTAAACAAAATCAGTCAAGAAGATACGTGGTTTCTGGACTCTAGATGCAGCAATCATATGTGTGGAAAAAAGGATTATTTCTCAGATTTTGATGGAACCTTTCGAGATTCAGTGAAGCTTGGGAACAACACAAGTATGTCTGTATTAGGAAAGGGGATGAAATGACACAGATCATCACATGAGTCTTTTATGTCCCCGAGTTGAAGAATAATTTGTTGAGTATTGGACAATTGCAAGAAAAAGGGCTTACCATTTTGTTTCAACATGAAAAGTGTAAGGTGTTTCATTCATAGAAAGGTTTGATTATGGAAACCAAAATGTCTTCTAATCGAATGTTTGTTTTGCATGCTCTATCCCAGCCTATTTCATCTACTTGTTTGAACACGGTCACAGAAGACATTTTGCAGCGTTGGCATTATCGATATGGCCACTTGAGTTTTCAAGGTTTAAAGACTTTTCAACAAAGGAAGATGCTGAATGGATTGCCACAATTTCAGCCTCCCTCTAAACTATGCAAAGATTGTTTGGTGGGAAAACAACACAGGTCTTCAATTCCAAAGAAAAGCAACTAGTGAGCTGCTAAAATTCTACAGTTAGTGCATGCAGACATTTGTAGACCAATCAATCCAATCTCAAACAGCAAGGAAAGGTACTTGCTCACTTTTACTGATGATTTTAGTAGAAAAACATGGGTTTACTTTTTGGTAGAAGAATTAGAAGCCCTTGCTGCTTTCAAGAGTTTTAAGATTCATGTTGAGAAGGAAACAAGTTCATTTCTTAGAAGTTTGTGTACTGATTGAGGTGGCGAGTTCACATGCATCCCAAGAATTTGCAAATTTTTGTGATTTTCATGGCATGCGATGACAGTTAACAGCTGCATATACGCCACAACAGAATGGAGTTGCGGAATGCAAGAATAGAACCATTATGAATATGGTTCGTAGTATGTTATCGGAGAAAAAACTTCCCAAAACCTTCGAGCTTGAAGCTGTAAATTGGACGGTGCATGTTTTGAATCGAAGTCCAACCTTTGCAATACAAAACAAAATTCCAAAAGAAGATTGGGGTAAGCTCAAACCTTCAGTTGACTATTTTAGAGTTTTTGGATGCATTTCACATGTTCATGTGCCTGATAGTAAAAGAACAAAGCTTGATGATAAGAGTTTTCGTTGTGTATTGCTGGGAGTTAGTGAAGAATCAAAGGCTTACATACTCTATGACCCAATTTCTCAAAAGATCATAATCAGTAGGGATGTTGTATTTGAAGAAGACAAGAATTGGGATTGGGATAAGAAGTATGAAGAAGTCATCGTGTGTCATCTGGAATGGGGTGATGATGGGGAAGAAGCTACTGTGAATGAAGAAAAAAGTGACTCAACTTTTGCGGATGATATAGAAGAAGACACAGAAGAAAATAATGCTACTGTTGTAGCCATTGAATTTGATGTTGCAGTCACTGCATTTGATTTATTAATTCAAAATAGAGACAACCCTTCCAATTCAAATGCAGCACAAAATAGAAGACCACCTGTTTGGATGAGCAATTATGAGACAAGAGAAGGTTTTTTTGAGGAAGAGCATGAAGTCCAACTTGCTATGTTTGCAGCTGCCAATCCAATTCATTTTGAAGAAGCTGTTAAAAGTGAGAAATGGAGAACAACTATGGATGTAGAAATGGAAGCGATAAAGAAAAATGGCATATGGGAATTGACAAAATTACCTAAGGGAGGAAAAACAATTGGAGTAAAGTGGGTTTACAAGACTAAGTTTAATGAAAATAAAGAATTAGAAAAGCACAAAGCTCGGCTTGTGGCAAAGGGTTACACACGGCAATATGGGGTAGATTATACTGAGGTTTTTGTACTTGTGGCACGTATGGAAACAATTCGGTTGGTAGTTGCACTTGCAGCTCAAAGAGGGCGGTCCATTTATCAGTTAGATGTGAAATCTGTATTCTCGCATGGTGAGTTGAATGAAGAAGTCTTTGTCGAGCAACCTTGTGGTTATGTACAAAAAGGAAATGAGGAAAAGGTTTATAAGTTAAAGAAGGCACTCTATGGGCTCAAGCAAGCACCTCGTGCTTGGTACAGTTGTACAGAAGCATATTTCATGAAGGAAGTCTTTGAAAAATGTGACTATGAGCATACCTTGTTCATCAAAACTAACAAGGAAGGTAAAGTTTTGATCGTTAGTTTATATGTTGATGATCTAATCTTTACTGGCAATGATGAATTAATGTTTGTTGAGTTTAAACATTCCATGAAGCATGAGTTTGATATGACTGATCTTGGTAAGATGAGATATTTTCTTGGCCTTGAAGTCTTGCAAAAATCTGATGGTATTTTCATAAGTCAGAAAAAGTATGCTTTAGAGGTACTCAACAGATTTGGAATGGACAAAAGTAACTCTATTTTTAATCCTATTGTTCCTGGTTGTAAGCGTGTGAAAGATGAAGGGGGAGTTAAGGTAGATAAGACTTACTACAAACAAGTAGTAGGGAGTCTCATGTACCTCACAGCTACTCGACCAGATTTAATGTTTGTGTGAGTATCATTAGTAGGTTTATGGAGAATCCTATTGAGCTACATTTACAGGTAGCAAAAAGGGTGCTATGGTATCTGATAGGAACAATTGATTTTGGGATTTTCTATAGGAAGGGAGGAGATGATGAACTTGTTGCTTACACTGACAGTGATTATGCTGGAGATTTGGAAGATCGAAAGAGCACTTCAGGTTATGTTTTTTTATTAAGCTCAAGGGCAATTTCTTGGTCATAAAAAAAGCAACCGGTAGTGAGTTTATCTACCATAGAGGCAGCAACTTCATGTGCATGTCAGGCAGTATGGTTAAAAAGGGTGTTGGGAAAGCTAGATCAAAATCAAAGCAAGTCATGTGTTATTCAATGTGACAGTAGCTCTGCAATCAAACTTTCGAAGAATCCAGTAATGCATGGTCGAAGTAAGCACATAGATGTGGTTTTCATTTTCTTCGAGACCTTACTAAGGATGGTACTGTAGAATTAATACCACTCAAGTTGAATACTTTTGTCAAGCTGCGAGGACAATTGGGAGTTTGCTCTTAAACTGATGTAAAATGAAGCTTGTAGTGTTCAGTTTAAGGGAGGAAATGTTAGTTTTTATGTTTATTTTACTGGTTTAGTGGTTGGTTACCACTATGTCTGTAAATACCTTTTCTTTTGGGTTCTGTTATTTGCTGATCTGGTCTTCTCAGAACGTTGTGGGAGTTGTTTAGACGTGGGCTATTTCACGTTTGTTCAGTTATTTCTATTTGCTCTGTAAGGCTATATAATAGCCAAGTTTATTATTCAATGAAGTGAAGTTGATTTCCTCCTGTTTCATCTGTACTCTTTGTTCAGCTTCTATTTTCTAACAGAATGTACAAATGGAAGGATAAGTATTACTGCTTTTCCTTTAATAGAAAAAAGTGGAAACAAAAGCTTTTGAATAACACGAGTGCGTAATAAATTTCTTACTGATTTTACTGTTCCTGCATTTATTTACATTTTTTTAATTCATATTCTTGTTTAAATATCTCTGGTACTTTATCTGCATACTAGTACAAATGTACGATACAATAGTAATTTAGAAAAATGGAAAGGTAGACGTCTTTACCATAATCTAGGGTTTCTCCATCTCAGCATGCATGTCTACAATTTTATATTGAAATTTTGATCTTGGGCAGGCTACCACAACCAACAAACAAATTATACCAAAGCAATTTTTATGGAATGTTTGCATGTTACTGGCAGAGAACTTGTCTCGCTTCCTGTACTTTAATAATGCATTTGAAATGCTTCAGCTGAAGGTTCATGTTTTCTAGAAAACCATATTATCATATAGTAGTTATTGAAGTACATCTATCTCTCTAATACCTGGTTTAGTGCGGCCAGCCAGCCAGCCATTAACTTTGACTAATTTGGAAGGCCATCCTTGTTGATTTCCCATCCCACTTGGAGGAAAAGATCTGCCCTCCTATTTATTATCCCATGAGAACGATTCAGAATATGTCAAAGTTATACAGCCAGATCTCAAATTTCAATATTGAATTGCCACTGGAAAAAAAAAAAAATATGAACACATTCTGTGTACTTTCTCGTTGATGTTAATACTCAAGCACAGAATAAAATTTGTCATATTCTTATTATTCCATATAGTTTTGACAATAAGC
This sequence comes from Pistacia vera, assembly GCF_008641045.1. Lineage (NCBI taxonomy): Eukaryota > Viridiplantae > Streptophyta > Magnoliopsida > Sapindales > Anacardiaceae > Pistacia > Pistacia vera. The sequence goes on along the minus strand of NW_022196060.1, from coordinate 269,301 downwards.
TAATAGTCTGTTTCTCTTATGATTTGTGTGAGTTTGAAAGGCACATGATACTATCACATGCTATCGCTGGCATCATCATATCTGGCCACGACTTCTCCTCTTTCCAATGTTTCCAACATTCAAACATCACGTGTTCTTTTCATCTCAATATTTTCTAAATTACTCTTTTACCCTTATTTTTCATTCAAAACAGGAGGATAATATTGACATTACAGAAGATAAATAATTATAAAGTGCAAGTTGTTGATAATTCTCAAATAGAAGTTAGAGATGCTTGACTATCTTATATTAAAATAAAAAAATCAATTTGGTAGCCTCGTGAGAATTCGTGCAAAACCCTTTTCTTTCGCCAGAAGATAATAAAAATATAAATAAATAAACCAAGAAATATAACTGGCTCCCATATTCATACATACCTTGCCACTTCCATAGTTTAAAAAAAATAAAAATAGATCAAGAGATATGCAAGGCATGTGGGGGTTTTAAATTAATCACCAATGGGCAGTTCAGTTCGCATCTTAGAATAGTATAATGAGTAGGTGGTGCATGTATTGTCACGCGGAGCTATTTAAAGCATACATCCAACTTCTTCTGGCCTTATGTATAGTTGAAGCTCAAAAATTCAACAGTAATCATATATACATTCCTCAAGTAAATATTTAATTTTATGTGTTACAGAGACATGCACAGGCACAGTGGAAGCTAGCTTGGAAGTTGGCTGTCATTATGACATACCATGTTGATTTTTATTTCTTTATTTTCATTTTTGGTTTATTGATCAAAACAGCATCTGTTTTTTTTTTTAATTTAAGAATGACTTCATCCTCAAAATTTAAAAACAACCAATAAGGATTGTTGAATTCTCTTCAAAGCAAAGATATTGAATGAGTGAATATTGGGTTAGTTTTTTTTCTTTTAAATTAAATAATTAAGAAGAAATCATTCCAATTGATTTTATAACATAGAATACCTTTTGACACATGATGACGGTTGCGTGGGGTATTAATTGAACACTGAAAAAATGAAGTCAAAAAAACAGTGCCAAATCACAAAGCCATAAAATATTGTTTCAGAAAACACAATTAATTGTAAATTGGGAAAGCAATAATAATTAATAGATACCAAAATCAATTTTTCCGGCAAATCCCTTCTAGTAAAGAGACAAGAAAAGGAGATGAAAAATTAATGCGCCACCTTTTCATGTTGCAGAAATCACAGGCTTTCTGTTTGGCACAGGACAGGACAGAAGATATTAGATCGATAAAATTGATATCAAGCCAACAACCTTCTTTAAAGCTGATTGAATTTGCTATTATACTCCACAGTACACACTTTGATCGATGTCAGAATGAAACAACACTACTTCTGCGAGAAGAAAATAGTGTTAAATTACTCAAACAGCTAAATGCTAATGATCAACTCCTATAGCGTGAATAGACATAACCTTTCTAAATGCCTTTGTTTTCATGTATCGACTGTTTGATTAGACGTTTTCCCTTCTCTTTTTCTTTTTCCCTAAATCTGTTGAATAAGGCAAAAACATTTTACCTGATGTGGATGTAAGTAGTCGAATTGACATTACCCCTTTTCACACTCGACAACCAAGAGGGAGTGCTCATAACCAATCCCATTTTCATTTGATTTAATTTGTTTTTACCAAAGTACGTGGCTGGACAGGTTTGGTGGAAGTAGAAAATTAATGAAATCTAGTGGAATGTCAGATTTGTCAGTGATTGGATAAACTAACCAGAGAAAAAATAAATGCCAACAGATAAGACATGGGAGAGAAGCCAAAGCCAGCTTCTCTATAACCGTGCATCAACAGTGATAAAGTAACCACATCTTAAGGCCCACAATTAATATCAAGTATCAACTACTGTACTCTGTACAACAAAAAAATTTTAAAGTAAGTGAAATGAAAATGACTTCAAATTTAAGCTAAAAAGCAAAAACCAAATCCAAAAGTAGAAATTCGATAGTGAAAATTCTGTACATGTACACGTGGAGTAGTAGATAAGGAAGAATAACAGACAACAAAATTTCCCGGCAACCTTTGATATTTATCTTTTTTGTACAAAAACAGAGAAATTGAACCAGAGATTGCACTGCCGGTAACATCTCAAGAACCTTTCACTTAATTCATTCAAATTTCCCAGCAAAAAATTTCAGCAGCTCAGTGCTTCATACTTCACTTGAAGTGGACGGTTAAACGCAGCTTGCGATAGCAAATTTCCAACTGCAGCTATGTCTCGGCAAAATATACCTTGGTACACATTATTTGTGTTGGAAGCCGTTGGCCCATTGTTTTCTGTAGAACTCATTCTATTAGAACCAGAAATCTCCATAGACGTAGCAGTAGTAGATTGATTCAGTTCCGGTTCCAACTTGGAATTTTGGGTTTGTTGTTGTTGTACTTGAATAGCTACTTGCAAAGCAGTTGTAGCCTTCTTTCTCCGTTTCTCAGCTGCTTCCTCATCCATAATATTAACCATAACACTTGAATAACCCTTTTGCAGCAATCTATACAACAACAATGCAGACATCTTTGCTCTGTCTTTAACAGAATCAAGATTACGATCGTCTGCAAACTCACACCTATCAATAAAACTAGTAGCTTTATCGGGCTTGTGTCTTAAGGACAACAATAAATGTGCCCTCTCCAACTCAGATCGTGTACACCCACGTCTCAACCCAATCAAAGCGTAATAATCTACATTACCAGTCTCTCCAGAAGCAACTCTCTGCTTCAATTCTTGAATCTTGGTGGTCAATGCACATAGTTTCCCAGGAATCTCTCTATATCTCACGTTATGTCTCTTCCAAGCAGGTCCCGGAAGTTTCCTATCACGCAAAATTGAATTATACAAGAGTTTCAAGTGTTCAAGATCATGTAAACAGTCCGGCAAACAACGTATTGTCTCAAGAAGCGAGGCTCTAGTATCAAGCGCTTGAATGCAACTGGGTTCAAGAGCCAAAGTCTTGTTACAATCAGCGATAGATTCAGCTATCCTTCCTGAGGATTTATAAGCAAAAGCTCTATGCATATAACATTCAGCCAAGAACCCTTGTGGGGCCCCTCGACGCCCATCAACGATTTTACTGAAGTGGCGTATGGCCTCCGAGTATAGACCTGCATCGAGTGCGGCGATGGCTGCGGTACGACGCCGTAGGAGGAGCTTTATGTGTGAGAGCAACTGGGATATGCTCTCTGACTCGGTCAAAACGCGTGGAGGAGTTGAAGGTGGTGTGTGGTGATGGCTGTTGGTGAACACCGATATCGGCAACCTAGAGGAAGAGAAACTATCATCGGATAAAGAGATGCTCTCACGACGGAATGCTGCCGTCGCCAAGCGTTTTCCGGTCTGGAGGAGAACCATGGCGTCCTCCATTAATCCTAGATGGCAACATGCTTGACCTAAAACCAAGTACCTGCAAAAACTTTCCGTCGACCGAGTTAGAGAATGGAAGAACGAGTTTGATTAAGAAAATCAACTCAGGAATCTGTACTCTAATTACGAAAATACCCTCAAAGTTTTTTTTAGAGTCAAATGTACTATTCTGGCTTAGCTGGCTAGGCCAATTGATTGTCAAAAGATATTGATGAAATTGTTTTAATGTTTTTCAACCTTTCGACACCACAGAGTTGGTTCAAAAGATAGTTTCTTGTCTGTGAAGACTTGAATTAGTTGACAAAAATGCATTTGTTTTTGTACAAATTTAAATGTCAAAACTCAATAGTTTGAAATCTGTAAGGACTGGCTATGCAATTACAGAAACCAATAACAAATGTGTTCTGGTGTTAGTATATTTAATGGCGTCATTAAAAGAACCACCCCAGGAACAGAACACGTTAAAAATACTGAAAATTCAATGCAACAGAGAAACAAAAACTGAAATTACCTCCATTGCCCTTCTTTCTCGCAATTTTTACAGAGCCCAGCCATGACTTTCTTTTTCAAGTCCGAGACAGAGAAACACTTGAAAGATGGATCACGGCCCAGTGAATCATCGGACGAGTCACTAGAAGGCAAAAGCTTGACTCTTTCTCTTGAAAGCTGTTGAGAGGAGCTATCAGAAGAAACAGAACCAGAGTCATCGTTAGCCATTTTGAGGCTAGGAATATAGTCTTGAAGCATATCAGCAACATCCTTAAATCGTCTTAGATAGAGCAAAGATCTGGCTTTGAGTTCCAGAGCGAGTTCAAAGCGAGGAGAGAGAGCAAGAGCGGCATCAAGAAGATTGAGAGCAGAAGCGATCTCACTCTGCTCTTGACTCGCAATAAGGCTTCTGGCATCTTTAATGTACTTATCTACAACCTGTATATATGAATCAATAAAACCATTAAACTTTTAATTTAAGAAGAATGCATAAAATAAAACCAAGATCAAGGCTTAAACGTCCTTTACCTTTCTGTTGCTAAGCCACCAGTGTTTCTTCTCACCACAAGTTAAAGAAGGAGAAGTAGCCATGGTTGTAGTTGTTAATGTTGTTATTGTTGCGGAAGAATCAACCATGAAAACCAAACCTCTCTCCCTCTTTCTCTCAAAGCATATACATTTTTCTGTTTTGTAATAAAAGAGGAGAAGAAATATATAGGAGATAGAGAAAATGGGAGCAAAGTGGGGAGAGAGAGAGAGAGAGAGAGAGAGGGGTTGATTTAAAATCTGTACAGATTTCTCAAGAGTAAATAAGGGAAGGCCGTGGAGAGAACAAAGCCCTAAAAGAAAATTTGCCAGCTTTGACCTCAGACAAAGCTTTGATCCTTCAACTTCATAGCTGGCACCACACCATTTTTATTCTCTCTCCTTATAAGCCTATGTGGCCTATAACACTATGACTATGACTCTATGAACTATTTTCTTATTTTTTTAATCATGGAAATAATTAAAATTCGGTATAATTATTTTTCACCTGGTATAGCCAATGACTGCATGATTATGACCGGATACAAACGGTGAACCATCACGGGTCCTCGGGTTCAACTACCGGAGAAAAGATAAGACGCCAGCAAATTGCCCCAAAAGTAAGTAAAGAGAGTGTAAGAAATCTCTCCAGTTCTTATGACTTTGAANGTTCCACTTGTTAGATTTGGACCCCCAATATTCTTCACAGTTTTACCTTCGGACTTTTCAAGCCAAAACACATCTAACTAGTTAAGGGACACCCTAAGCTATATACTATACAAAAAAGAAGTGCTTCATGCTACAGATCTTCGTTCAGGACAAACTTCAATAACTCAAATCATTACTTTTCCACCAATAACGTCTTCTTTACTAGCTAGAAAAATTATGCATACTAGCTAGAGAAAACAAGTTCTTTCTGTTGTTCGAGCATTTGATCTGGAGCATTTTCCAATTTTCTCATTACTTGTGGAAAATTTGGATTTCAAACACTTTATAAGTTTTTTGTGGGTATAATAATTGGTGGCCATCTCTTGCCCTTGCTACAATTTGAATCCAAGACCTCTTAGTCTCTTAACTCCTAAATCCATCCTTCACTCCATAATGCCACAAGAGGTGCTTAACACTTATAAGTTTAATGCCACTTCAATTGAACTATATATGATTGATGCTTCCACAAAGAGATAACTTCTCTTACTTTAGTGATCCATTTTCATAACTAATGGGTAAACACTTTACAAATGGATGCCAGCTTCAATAAGGATTCAATCTGTTCAAATTATTGCATTGTCCATATTTTCATTCATCTCGAAGCTTTAAACTGCAAATTGTTAAAACCGGACGTGAAGATGGATATATTGGTTTGAATCCTCATAGCCCTTCATCATAAAAGGGGTAATTAAAATAGTTCCCCTGAAGTTAGACTATAATGATATAAGGGTTACCTTGCCTCCCTGCTTTACAAATTAATCTTTACTTCAACAATTAAATATCTCTTCCAATCAAATTACCGGTAATATATCTTCATCTCTCCTTATAGATCTTACATCCATCAAATTTCCCAATGTTTCAAACAATTTGTTCACAATCATTGATGCCAACATCATATTAGCGAAGAGCTTCAATCCTCACTACTAGAAAAACCTTATTTCTTAACAGAATAAGTTGATAGATTTTTTTTACTGTTCTCGAAAACTGTTAAAAATTATAATTCTTGATAGTTTATGAATTGTCAAGAATTTAAAATAATCTTTGACCGTTTTAGATGATTCTTGACAATTATTAACCGTCAAAGAATTTGTTAAAAATAAATTTTGCGAATCTTGTTCTTGTATTCTTAATTCTTGATAGTTTTTAATTGTGAAGGATTAAGTATATTAAAAAAAAAAAAAAAAAAATTGCCTTAAAACTTTTCCCCCCTTTTTTGGCCGCCCATTTTTCATTATCAATTCCCACATTTTTTTCTCCCTAAAACTTATGTTTATCCGCTATTTCACTCATTTGTGCAAACCCTCATAATCGACCTATTTTTAATAGTGGAAAAAAAGTTCTCATTTTTATCACTCCCTTCAGTCGACGACAACTCACTCACTGACTCTGACACTTACTCCATGCTTATTCCAACGAAGATTGTTAACTTCGATAAGTTCTTGGCAAGACGTATCCCCAACACCCAAACTGGTTTTTCGATTATTCGGTAAACCGGTTCGGTTTTGGTCCATAGAAATACAGAAAACCGATTTTTCGATTTTATTTAAAAAACAAATTGAAAACCAAACAATTCTGTTTAAAATTTCAAAAGTAAACAATTTAAATTAAAAAGCCCCTAAATCTAAAATTAAAGAAACACAAAACCCCAAACCCGGTTTTATTTAAAAAAAAAAAAAAAATTAGATTTTGCCCAAAATTCAAATTGTTTGAACCCTTAAAATTAAAAAAAGTAAAATAAATAAATAAACAATCTAATTAATTTCTCCGCTTCCATCGTCACTATCCATACAAAATCCCCAAACCACTAAAACCCCACCGCCGCCGATGCAATTGCTGTCCACTTCTCCACTCCTTCCGCCTCTTGTTCTCCAATTTTTGTCTGAAATCCTTGACTTCTCCACTCCGTTCGCCTCGTCTTCTCCATTTGACGGCTGAATCTCCAGTTGCTGAACTCCTTTTTTTTTTTTTTTTTTTTTTACTTTCATTTCTCTAATACTACTTTGTGTTTTTCTTACCTACTTCTGATGACTTTTTGTGAATCATCTTTGGCTATTTTGTACCATATAGTAAAAGTACCCCTTTTCCAAAGTAAAAATCCTGTTAGAATGCTGAATCTTCCTCGCCTACTTTGTGTTCCTACTTCTGCTGACTTTTTGTGAATCTTCTTTGTTNAAAAAAAAAAAAAGAAAAAAAAAAGATTAACACAATATTGCATTTGGACATAAAACGCTTTACATCTAACTCCTTTTATGGATGCGTTAAGAGGAAACGACATGTTCCCACCCAAGATTTGGCCAAATGCCCATTTTCCACCCCGAGTTTCATAAATTTCATATTCTTACCCTTAAACCAACACTGTTAGCAACTTTTAGATTCCGACATAAGTACAGAAAATGATATTACCATACTGCCCTTGACAAAATATTTTTAAATTACTTTTAACCCCCAAATTAATAGAATTAGAAAATAACCCCATTTCCAAAACTTTTTTCGACCGCCCTTCCCACCGAAAATAGCCCTCTACCCAGCCATTCCACTCCCCGGTGTACCCTCTCCAAAACACACTTATCCCCCAACCCTCTTTGCTCCATTTTCACCATCTTGAAGGCCATTTTCCTTGGGTTTTGTTTGAGTCTGAAGGATTGTTTTGGGTTGATTTTGTTGGATGTTTGGACGCAAATTGAGATTCTTTAGAAGTGTTTGTGACTTGTTAAATTTTTCCGGTTGTCGACGCCTCCGGAAGCTCTCTCCTTTGACCTTTTTCCGATTGAACACCACCTGTTCGATAAAAGGTCGCAATCAGCGACCTGCCCTCCAGCTTGCACTCTCGTAAACCTTCTCCCAGCCGTCGCCATCGCCTTTTACGGCCGCCACCACCACAACACCTTCCACGGTCGCAACCACCTCACCAGCTTCCACAGCCACAACCACCTCACCACCAGCAACATCCCCACCATCCTCTCCAACCTTCTTTTCATTTCACCAAAATAGCCACCCATTTTAGCAGGAGGTGACGCACGTTAGCTTGTCCTGTTTGGGTGCTTTTTTTTCTAGCTGATTTCCTCTTGCCGGAGACTCACCATCCCTCCCTTTCGATGGAGGGTTATTTAACTTATTTTGAGACTTTAAGGGTTATTTTAAAATTTTATTTTCATACTTATTTAAATAACCAATAACACTATGGACACCGAAATATTTGCACCGAATTTTTGTACCGGCCGACGTGGAACGCGTTCTCCCATTTCTTTATAATTTTTTTCTAGTGAACGGCCGTTCACTCACATGGACGCCCGTCCATGTTATATGGACGGGCGTCCATATGCGAGGGACGACCGTTCATATAATATGGACGCCCGTCCCTATTAAAATAAAATAAAAAAATTTGTAAAAGTTTAGGGACGGCCGTTCATCCATTATAGACGGTCGTCCATTAATTTTGGATGGGCGTCCATAAATATGGACGGGTGTCCATATGCGAGGGACGGCCGTCCATATAATATGGACGCCTGTCCCTATTAAAATAAAATAAAAAAATTTGTAAAAGCTTAGGGACGGCCGTCCATTAATTTTGGACGGGCGTCCACAAATAATGGACGCCCGTCCTTCACCCAAATATGAAAAAAAAAAAAATTCCATTATGGAGGGCCAAAAGTAATTCGTAAAAAAAAATTAATTTAATTAATTTTTAACACTGGACGGCCGTCCATTCATTGTGGACGGGCGTCCATACTGAATGGACGCCCGTCCATAAGGGTTGGACTATGGACGCCAGTCCATAATGTTATTAAAATTAAAAAAAAAAAAATTTCACGTTTTAGGTTAAAACATTTGGGGAAGTTTAAATTTTTTTAACACCCAGGCAGCCATTACCATCTTCTTCGTCTTCCATCTGCGTTACTGCGTCTTCTTCGTCTTCACGGTGTTTTTCTTCTGGACTCCTGTTCTGCACTTGTTCTTCGTCTTGGTAATTAAACACTTTCCTTTTTCAAGTTTTTTTTGGATTTTTTTTTTTTTTTGGTTGGNTCAAATTAGAGTTTGATTATGCATGCAATATGTTTGATGAAATGTCCAAGAGAAGTGTATGCATGAGTTTTATTCATTTATGAATTGATATGAGTTTGTAGATGGTAGAGAGAAACTTATTTTTATGCTACATGGCATCCTTGCATTTAAACATTTGCATTTAGAAAGAGTTATAAGCATGAAACCATCTACATGCATACATATTCATAAGAGCATGAAAAAACACTAAAATATGTTAAAGAGAAAATAGAAAGAAATGAGAATATTAAGATATTCAAATCTGAAATTTTAGTTAAAGAAGCGTAAAAAGATAAAAAGAAGAGAAGGTTGTTGCAATGGGGAGCCCGTGAGTGACAAAGTCTCACATGCATGCCGCCCTTAGTAAGCGGCCTCAGAATTCAGAAAGAAGAATTGTACAGTCCGTTAGAAGTGCGTGTGGATGAGGACTGTACCCAGAATTAGAGAATTCACTCAGACGGCCAAGGCTCCAAATCCATGCCTCAACCGAGTCCGATCGACAAGAAAAGAAAGAATAGAAAAGAAAGAAAAAATAGAAAGAAAGAAAGAATAGAAAGAAAGACTAGAAAAGAAAGAAAGAAAGAAAGAAAGAATAAGAAACAGAAAACAAAATAAGAAAAATAGAAATGAAAATGCATAATCTATGTATTTGTGCATTTGCATCATAAATATTCATAATACCATGCTCATTATCGTGAGTAGTGAAAAATTAGAAAATTGAGAGAAAAACAATGAACAAACAGAGAAAGGATGAGAAAGAATAGAGAAAGAACAGAGAAAGAATAGAGAGAAGAACAAAGAAAGGATAAAGAATACTCGAGAAATGAGTTGCAAGGAAATAAAATTCAGGATTTAATCAACGGAGAGAGAAGGGTAGCATAGCGGGTTTACTTACTGAGCAATTAGTGCTCACTCCGTTGTTTTCAATGTTTTTCCAGGTAATAGGTGAGTTGAGGTCACTCGGAATGTCACACAGTGGAAGGGATTGGGCTACACTGTCACGTTGCTATTTTGAGTATATTTTGTAAATAAGAAAAATTAAATATGGGCCCATACTTTATTACTTGTTTATATGTGTATTTTCTTATATATATTTTTAATGAGTTTTATTGATTATTTTACGAGTATACTAGCTAGAAAGAAAGTATTACAAGGGGACACTTGGCATTTCTCCAAACCTTGGGTGGAAACATGTCCTTTACTCATATAACAATAATTACACCTTATGTGAGGTGTATCAGCATTTCTCCTTAACAAGTATGAAACAATCTACTTGCATTATAATAAGCTTCAATTAAATATTACTTAAGAGTAATACTACACCAATAACCCTATCTCACAAACTTTCTCCCATAACCCTGACGTGACAATACGTAATTGGTTAGCTCACAATTAATTAGTAAGACCCATGCAGAACCCATTGTGAACTAACCAATTACAAGCTAGCACGATAAGGTTATGAGAAAAAATTTATAAGAGAGAGCTATTAATGACATATTATTCATTACTTAACCACAATAATGCTACAGACATCGGGACTATACATCGAATTTTTACACTGAATTACGTGTCACGTGACTCAGACCAACCACGTATCATATTAACAAATATTTTGTGAGTGAACGGCCGTTCATCAACTATGGATGACCATCCACTATTATTGGACATGAGTCCATTATATGTGGGCGCCCGTCCATGCGAAATGAATGATGGACTCCTGTTCATAGTAATTTTTTTTTTTAAATTTAAAAAATTATAAACAAAATTCAGGGATACCCGTTCATATGTTATCGACGGCCGTCCTTGAATAATGGACGGGTGTCCACATATAATGGACGCCCATCCACACTTTCAATTAAAAATACAAATAATAAAACATAACATAACAGACTACTCCCATAATATTATAAATCCCTCAATAATGCTATGGTTACCAGGACAATGTACCAAATTTTTACACCGAATTACGTGTCATCACACTCAGACCAGCCACGTATCACTTTAACAAATATTTTGCGAGTGAACGGCCGTTCATCAACTATGGACGACCGTTCACTGTTTTTGGATGGACGTCCAGCAAAGGTGGCTGCCCATCCATGCAAAATGAACGATGCACTCCCATTCATATTATATGGACGGGAGTCCATTTACTATGGATGGGTGTCCACCTATAATGGACGCCCGTCCATAGTTTAAATTTAAAAAATTTGAAAACAAAAATCATGGACTCCTGTCCATATTCAATGGATGGGGGTCCATACTAATGGACAGGCGAACTCCTTTAATGGACGCCCATCCAAACTATAAATTAAAAAAAAAATTAATGGACGCCTGTTTAAATGTTATGGACGAGCATCCCTTAATAATGGACCGGCATCCACCGTTATTAGACGCCCGTCCAAACTTTAAATTTTAAAAAAATTATGCTCAACTTAATGGACAGGAGTCCACCTTGAGTGGACGTCCGCCACTCAAGGTAGAAGGTGCAGAAATTTGTATTCCCAAACCTGTAAAGAGTCATTCTTAAAGGCTCCATATGCCATTCACTGAGATCAAGGCTTTTCTCTAATTCATCTAACACTACTCTTCCTCTTACATATATACAGAAATGTTCGAAAGCCAACTTGAAATTGGGAATGTATGACTTGATGTTCATTTTAAAAAGTTTTTCAGTGACTAATGTTGCAACGAATAGAAGTTGCTTTGACATTGGAAGAACTAATGGCCCGAGTTTAGTGATATTAGTTTGAAGAGCTTTTCCGGCAATAACCATAAGTTCTTTTGAGAGTGAGACTCCAATTTGTTAGGCCTCATCCTCTTGCTGCAAGACACATTTATAATTTTACCCAATAACAAGTCTAGGAATGATAAAACAAACTTGTCCCATTATGCAAGAGTCAAAGCCATATTGAAGCTGAAACATATGACCACGTAAAGTTACCATTTATCTATAATTGAGAGACTGATAATTTTAGTATAAATAGTATCGCATTCTTACCCAAATCTAGAAGAAAAATGCAAGTTCAAAAGAGTTCTGGAAAAGACTGACATGAATGAGAAAGAGAACAATCCGAGGCCGATTGAACCAGAAGTGATCATCAGAAGGTTGAACCACCAAATCTCCTTCAACTGCAACATGTTTCTCAGCAACATCATGCGCTAATTGGGTTATTATGTGCTCTAACTTAGTCCCTGCAGCAAGTAGAAGCTGAAATACAGTCAATGCATTAAACTGAATTCTGGGGCATAGGAATATAATCAAGTGCATACAGTCCTAAAATGCATGTCAAAAGTTGCACACAAATTGTAATAAATCAAACAGAAGAATTGTAGTACAATAGAATTGTATGGTTGGTTAACTTACAATGAAAGTTACAAATGCTATCCAAAAATATGTATGCCAGCCTGCACACGAAAAATGGAGTTACATCAGTTCTTGAAGGTAATGATACTATGAAGAGCAGTGTAAGATGAATTAGAGAAAAGCCTTGATCTCAGTGAATGGCATAAGGAGCCTTCAAGAATAACTCTTTATAGGTTTGGGAATACAAATTTCTGCAATCCACTCAAGGTGGATTCCCGTCCATTATTAAGGGATGCCCGTTCAAATTGTCCATTAAGTTGAGCATAATTTTTTTAAATTTAAAGTTTGGACGGACGTCCAATAACGGTGGACGCCGGTCCATTATTAAGGGATGCCTGTCCATAACATTTAAACGGGCATCTATTAATTTTGTTTTTAATTTATAGTTTGGACGGGCGTCCATTAAAGGTGTTCGCCCGTCCATCAGTATGGACCCCCGTCCATTGAATATGGACGGGAGTCCATGATTTTTGTTTTTAAATTTAAACTATGGACGGGCGTCCATTATAGGTGGACACCTGTCCATAGTAAATGGACTCCCGTCCATATAATATGGACGGGAGTCCATCGTTCATTTTGCATGGATGGGCATCCACCTTTGATGGACGTCCGTCCAATAACAGTGAACAGTCGTCCATAATTGATGAACGAATGTTCACTCGCAAAATATTTATTAAAGTGATATGTGGCTGGTCTGAGTGTGATGACACGTAATTCGGTGTAAAAATTCAGTGTAAAAATTCGGTGCACAGTCCTGATGTCCGTAGCATTATTGTAAATCCCTACTTTATTTCTTCTTTCTTTGCATTGTTTCAACATACTCTATTTCTTCACTATTTGGTGTATTTGTATTAGTAGAGGATTGTTGGGTTTTGGTTAATTGCTTCAAGGTCTTGTTCCTCGAATATGTCCACGAGTGAAAGTGCCTGTAAAGCAATGAACAACATGATAAATTAGAACCCCAAGCAAATTCCCATTAACATAGCAAATTTGTTTTCATTGAGTTGTAGAGCATGTCATGTAAATTACCTCTGGCACATTAAGTTCAAGGCGGAACTTGGGGCCATCATAGTGGTGGAGAATTGGCCTGAATGAGTCCTCTTCCAGTGGGGTACAATTTTTTCTTTTGAAAACTCGGACCTGTACCCAAACAAAGATGTTAAAAAGAAACAAATGAAATATACTACAAAGATTAAAGACCTGCAATTAATCTGAAGACAATCCAAAGAGATCAACATGAAATTTACCTGAGCCGGAAAGCGTGATTTGCCGGGACATTTCTTGTCCTCCCAGATTGTTGGATCAATGTTTGTTCCGCCAAAACTAGCAACCTAAACAAACAAAACAAATGGATGTCAATCAAATATGTACAACTCATTGAAACATTTAAAGGAAACACTAAGCTAAACTGATCTTCATCCTCAAGTTAAAACAGATCCCAATTCATTACGCAAACAAGAAGTTTCAGATTGTTGATGCTGGATTTTGACACCAATTAAACGCACGTGAAAAATGCTGAGCTGACTCAAAAGACACATGTGTACGGGGGTATTGAACTGAATAGAAGAAGAAGAACAATCTTTAAAGTGATTCAGAAGCTTAAATAAGTGAATCCTACGTCCACTGGTATCGTATTAATATATTTGAGGTCAGGTCATGTTCAGCGAGCTGACTTACAAGAGGTTGCAAGAGAGAGAGAGAGAGAATATATATATGCTATTCTAGAGAGAAATTAGCTAGTTCCACAAACGGGAGAGGAACCATCTATTTATAGTGGGATGAATTGAGGTAATGATTACTAAATCAGGGAGTGGGTCAGATTGCCATGCAAATCCTTTGCGTCCGTCATTCATCTGCTCAAGTGATTTACTCGACATTTGTAGGGATTGAACACGTGGATCTTCTCCAGCATTTCACCAGCTTAGCGCACACCTACTGCACTGGTAGGAGTATGTTGCTTGCGTTAGCGTGCGATGTGGCTGCGTCTGAACAGTGCAGGACTTACCTAAGCTCTAACCGCTTACTCTGACAAGGCTCTACGTCAACCCTACTTTTTCAGGCATAACAGAAGTCCCCTAGTTCTTAAGGTTTGAGAATCGAACCTTGGAAACTACATATTACGCCTTGATTTGATGCGTTTGAAGAGATACTGATCGATCCGACCTGACTGCAAAGAGGTCGAAGAAACGTCTTCATATAGGCAACCTGAAATGGCTTACTCTTAGGGTCAGCGACCTATTCTTAGACCATTTTTAGTGCCATAACGATGACTAGTTTTTGACCAAGGTCCGCGACCTTATTGCACTTAGCAGAATTTTTTGCTGAAGACGAGGAATCACGTCGCTTCACGACTGAGATAAGGCAAAGAGTGTTATATATAACGACCTCTTCAGATGTTATCCGTTGCACTTTTGTAGCTAAGACATTTAATGAAATATATTTTGCTCTGATAGACGTGTCCTATGCGCAATAAGTGCCAGCCATTCTGAAACGACATTCCCTATCAGAGCTTTAAATACGGATGTGGGCGCATTTAATGTGGAGGAGGGAAACGTGCCGTCACTTGAGTGTTTCAATGGAAGGGAATGACGATTTGGTTTTTTGAAGCATGACGGTCACTATTCTTCATTGATTTGCGAACGTGGTGGCGATCAACGGTCAGATGCGTTTTCTACCCAAACGTCGTTTGACTTCAGGAAACCAAAGCACCACTTCCTTCATTATAAAACCCCAAGCTCACTTCAGGTAATGCCACAATATTGATCTTCTCAGAGAGAGCAAAAATTTTTGTGAGCCTTGGTTCTTTGTCTGTCAGACTGGTGTGCATTTGATATTCGAAGCAAGAGGATTCATCTTCTCATTCCAAGAGGTAAGGATGGTTTCTCTGCCACTTATTTTTATTTCTTGCTTTCGATAGTTGCCATGCGATGACAGTCTGCCAGTAGTTGATCAGAGATAAAATATTCTCCTTGGGTTTGAGCCATTCGATGGTGGCTAAAAAAAATATTATGTTAGGGTTTTTCTAGGGTTTAAGGGAGGAACCTTTTTGCTCTCCCCCATGTCATCTTACGAAACAGTGTACGAGGACTGAGTGATTCCCTGCATGTCGCTTTTCTTTTCAGACTACAGAAGAATGGACTCCCCAATGACCATAATTGAGGAGGGGACCAGTTCCCTTGTGCAGGATGCTCCTACAGGTCCCCCTAAAGAGATCTTGTCGATAATTACTGCCGAGGAGATTCAGAGGGTGGTAGACCAATACGCTCTCAGTGTGGAGGTCTTCCGAGATAGGGTACACACAGCTCGGAGTCTGCCACGAGTCATGGCTGCGATCTCCGAGAACATATTCAAGAGTGGAGGGTTGATCCCTTTCCACCGTTTTGTTAGGTCAGTCTTCGATCATTTCGGGATCGCACCATTACAGCTCACGCCGAATGCGTATATGATAGCCGTGGCTATGTACATTGCATGCGGTGAAAACAGATTGGGTGAGCTAACCGTACTAGAGCTCGGTTGCTCGTACATTCAGAAAAAGAGTAAGGACAAAGATTCTCACTATCTCTCCAAGCGACCTACCATCGAAGCGGGAATGCATAGTTACTCGAGCAACATAGGGTTAGACGAGACGAAGTTCTTTTTCTTTCGTCATGATGGCATTTTCCATTTTCAGGAGTCGAGTAGGTTCTCTTTTCTTTTGAGTTTGCGAACTTACTTTTGTTCTTCGCTACCGAGCTCTTTGTTTCTTCGTAGTTAACAAAACGACCAGGTTAACACTCCTCGAGGATCTAGACAGGATCACTACCTTCGGCTCTCTGCCAGAAGAGAGTCGCGATGCAAGATTGCTAGTGACAACCACAAATTTGCGGAAGTACAGTTTCTTCAACTCCAAAGCGACCCTAGAGACCACATCGAGTAAGCTTCGTAACCTTAGCTTATTTTTAGATTTTTCATGCAGCGAACTGTTTTGCTAATGATATTCGCATGCAACGACCATGCCTCCAAGGGTGTCCAAATTGCCGCGATCAAGGCAATTTGCCTTCCCTCGATTTGGTGCCATTGGACTAGCTGGAGCAGCTCCTAACGGTCCCCCTGTTAGAGGGACACCGACGGGTTCTCCGGTCTGACCTGCGGGCGCTCCCCATCCTTTGGCTGCTCACTGGAAGTAGAAAACGATGGCCTAGAGGCCGAAGAAGAGGAGGCAAATTTAGACCAAGGAGTCGGAGTCCGAAACGGAGGCTTTGGGCGTTCAACCCGAGAGGTCGTAGCCTCACCAATCGTTCCGCTAGTGAAGGCCACCTAGGGGCATGACCGACATCTCCATTGCCCTTGAGGGTTCGTAGACAAGGAAAAGGGAGGCCGCAATCCTCGGGAGGAGGTCGGGCAAAGAGCTAGCAGAGGGAACTCTACCTGTTGGGGGCATAGACACACCCGTGCTGGACTCGATGGGGCAACTTTTGGATAATCTGCAACCAGTGGTTTTTACCCTGCTGGAGTGCGGGCTCGTAGAGGCATTCGGGTAGTTCGTGGCCTCCAACCCCATGGACCTGATGTCCATGTCCTTCCAGCACCTGAGCAAGGTAAATGAGCTATCCTCGGCAAGGACTTATACTTTCTTTTTTAGTAGGGACTAACTCTTTATTCTCTTCGTTACGCAGGCCTTGCTCTCCATGCACCTGTCCCTACAAAAGGTTCAGCTGGGGGCTGTTGAGGGATTGGTTGAGCTAAGGGAAGAGAATGCATGGCTCAAGAGGGAACTAGAGGCCGCACGAGCAGATAGAGACTCGTCCATCGTTCAGGGGAATCAGCATTTATCTGAAAGGGATGCTGCACTTTGCACGGTGGACTTTCAGAAGGCCGAGCTGGAGAAGCCTAGAGAGGAGATAAAGGAGCTCCAGAGGACAGTGGCTAGACTCACCAGGGAGGCTAGCGAGAAAGACCAAGAGTTGAAAACGACCTCCCAGCGGACCTTATGAGCAGAGTGGGAAAAAGGTGAGCTATGGGAGACCACTGAGAAGTAGCGGTCGGCGTTTGAGGCCGAGCTCCAATTCACTCGAAGTCGCGTCACTTCGCTAACTGCGGAGATGCAACAACAAGAGGCGGAGATCGAGAGGAGGGCTGCAAAATGGACGATTCAGTCCATCTTCGCCTTTCGACCGAAGAACCCTGTGATGGATCTGTCCGACCTTCCTAACGAGTATCGGGATGAACTTGCTTCCATGGCACAGGTCGAGGATGAGGAAGTGACTCGGGGACCTGACCTGGAAGAGGAGCATTCAGAGTACGTCCCAGAGAAGCTCGCACCCGATCAGGTGATCCGTGACCAGCCTAAAGATGTTGAGGTCGCCTCTCCGGGACCTGGGGACGAGGATCAATGATCTACTTTTGTAGTCTTTTTCCTACTCGCTTATGTACTTTCCCTTTTATCAATGAATAAATACATGTCTTTCTTAATCTTTCATGAGTACTTACAATTTCCATACCCTATATGTTATACATGAGATCGCATTCTAACTGTTTACAATAACATTGGAACAAGTCTATGTGAACAGAATTATATACATGGGAAAATGATTACAGAATTATACACTTGTTATTTACAAAGATTAAGAAAAGTAAAATCTTTACAAGGAAAAGTTGAGTTCAGGATTACTGATAATATGGTCAGAGATGTTCAGCATTCCAAGCTTGCGGTACTTCAGAACCATTCAGCCTTTTGAGTTGATAAGTCCCCTGTCTTATCACTTTGGCGATGCGGTATGGGCCCTCCCAGTTCGGTCCCAAAACTCACGCACTTGGTTCTCTAGTACCAAGAAGGACTTCTTTTAAAACGAGGTCGCCGACCTGGAAATCTCTTCTTCTGACCGTAGAGTCGAAGAACCTTTTCGTACATTGCTGATAGGCTACAAGTTTTAGTTGAGCCTTTCTACGATATTCTTCAACTAGATCTAGACTTACGCGCATAAGAGTCTCGTTGTCTGTTTCATTGAACAGGTCCCTCCAAAGAGAACCGGTTTCTACCTCTACAGGGATCATTGATTCGCAGTCATATGCTAGCGAAAAAGGGGTTTCTGAGGTAGAGGTTCTCGGAGTTGTCCTGTATGCCCAGAGAACTTCGGAAGGTCGTCAGCCCAATTCCCCTTGGCTGCGCCAAGTTTGGCCTTCAGAGTGTGCTTGATGGTTTTGTTGACAGCTTCAACTTGACCATTTGCTTGTGGCCTTGCGACTGAAGCGAACTTCTTATGGATACCCAGTTCGTCACAAAACTGCTTGAACTCCTCGTTATCGAACTGCTTCCTGTTATCAGAGACAAGGGTATGAGGAATCCCATAGCGGTACACAATATTTTTGAAGACGAAGTCCTTGAGTTTTTTGGTGGTGATCATGGCCAATGGCTCTACTTCGACCCACTTGGTGAAGTAATCTACTGCGACCAGCGCATACTTGACTCCTCCTTTACCAACTGGCATGGGTCTGATGAGATTGATTCCCCATATGAAGAATGGCTAGGGGCTGGACATGGTTACCAACTGGTGGAAAGTAGCTCGCGGTACGTTTACGAACCGCTGACATTTGTCACACGTTTTAACAAAGTTGTAGGTGTCTTTTTGAATCAGGGGCTAGTAATACCCTTGGCGAACAACCTTGTTGGTGAGGGATCGTGCGACTGTGTGATTACCACAGATTCCTTCATGTATCTCCCTCATGATATAATATGCTTCTTCATCGGTTACACATCGGAGAAGAGGGACGCTAAACCCTCGCTTGTACAGCTGATCTCCTATGAGTGTGTAACAAGCAGCTCTTGTTCGCAGGGTTCTTGCCTTGACCTTGTCGTTAGGCAAGATCTCATCTCTGAGATACTGAATGATGGAGGTCATCCAGGAGATTGATTCAATTACATTCATGGCCTTTTCGGGCGAACTGATACTGGGGGCCTCTATGAATCGAATAGGAATGCTTTCTGGTGTGTCCGAATCCAGCGATGAGGCTATCTTTGCCAAGGCATCCGCGACAAAATTGCTGTCCCTAGGAATTTACGTGATCGTGAAGTGCTTAAACAGCTCGAGTATGACCTTAGCTTTCTTCAAATAGCCGATCATGTTTTCTTCCTTGGCTTGATATTCCCCAAAATGCGATTGACAACCAGCATGGAGTCGCTGTGGATGCTGAACGCGGTTGATCCCATTTCCCTTGCCAACCGCAATTCAGCGAGCAGAGCTTCATACTCGGCCTCATTGTTGGTTGCTTTGAACCTGAAATGAAGAATGCCATGAATGTGAGTCCTTTTGGGACTCAGAAGGAGAAGGCCTTCCCTGGCCCGTTTCCTGTTCAATGATCCATCGATATATAGGCTCCAGGTTGACAGGTTCTGAACAGTTTCCTAGGTGAGTTCGTTGGCTTGTTACTCGAATTCCTTTATCGGGTGATATGAGAATTCAGAGATGAAATCGGCAACAACTAGCCCTTTGATGGTTGCTTTTGATCTATACTGCAGATCGAATTGACTTAGTTCCATGGTCCACTAGAGCAATTTACCCAATGCCTCTGGCTTCTGAAAGACTTGTTTGAGCGGGTAACTGGTCATTAAATGGATTGTGTGGGCTTGGAAGTAAGGTCGCAGCTTTCTGGAGGCGATTAGCAAGGCATAAGCTAATCGCTCCATTTCCGGATACCGCATTTCGACATCCAACATACACTTGCTCGCATAATAAACTGGCCATTGAACCCTGCTCTCTTCCCAAACTAAAGCTGCACTGATCGCATATTGAGAGAAGGACAAATACAGGAGTAGAATTTTCTGCGGGAGAGGCTCAGACAGAAGAGGTGGTGTTCCGAGGTGCTCTTTAATGCTCTGAAATGCCTGTTCGCACTCGGGAGTCCACTCGAACTTCTTATTGGCCCTGAGTATATTGAAGAATGGCAAGCAGCGATCTGTTACCCTCGATATGAAGCGACTAAGTGCCGCTATTTGCCCATTGAGACTTTGAATCTGTTTTCAGTTGGTCGGGCTTTTCATGCCAAGAGAGCTTGGATTTTCTCGGGGTTGATCTCTATTCCCTTCTAGTTAACCATGTACCCCAGAAATTTTCCCGAGAATACTCCGAATGAGCATTTGAAAGGATTGAGCTTCATTATGTACTTCCGGAGCATGTCGAACATCTCAACGAGATGTGCTATGTGTTCTGAAGCGACATGCAACTTGACTAGCATGTCATCAACCTAGACTTCCATCGACTTCCCGATCTGCTCGAAAAATATTCGGTTAACCAGCCGTTGGTAAGTTGCTCTAGCGTTTTTCAGGCCGAAGTGTAACGCCCCACTTGAGGTACGTACTTAAGATTTGCTGTTTTGCTTAAATGTTTACTGATTCAGCTTTAATTGAGTTTGTGTGTTGAGTTGGTTGAGTGTTTGCCTTGAAATTGGTTGAGATTTAAGGAATTTTGGATTTGCAGTCTTCGCTGGGGCGAAGAGTAGTCTTCGTCGCGGCGACGAGCAGACTAAAATGTGCATTGAGAGTTCTAGATATTTTTCCATAAGGGTTACATGACCATTCTACCCCTAATTAGCAGGAAAGATGGGGGTAAAATGTAAGGAAATTTCGTGGAGAATGGGTTAGTATGGGGGTGTGAGTGTAATGAATCAAAGGATATAGATGGAATTTTTAAAGAAGATCAAGGGCAAAGTTGGGAAGTGTTGATTTTCTCATGAACTAAAAAGGGCTAAGTGTAATAAACCCTTCATTTCATTCTTCTCCCCCGCCATATCCATTCTCTCAATTCTCTCCTTTTTTGCTTTCAATTGTTCCAAGATTTCTAAGGGATTTAAGAGAGCTTTTGAGTAATTTTGAGTAGAAATATCATCTAAAGCATCCTAAGGTAAGGATTCTTGCTTTAGATGTGAGTTTCTTATAGTTATATTAAAGCCTTATATGGTTGTTGTTGTTTTGAGTTGTAGAGAGAAGACAAGACAATAAGGGAAAGGAAAAGTGCTAGAGAAGTCACTTTTTCACAAGGTAAGTAAATTCAACCAAGTTGAGATTTGAATAAGTTTTTGAGTAGAAATTAAGTAGAGATATATGCATGTATGAGTTTGTATTATGCTTGTTGATGAATTGAATTGAGATGAGTATTCATGTTGAATTGTTGGAAGTATTTTCCTTTATGAGAAGTGTTAAGATTTTATGATGTTGAGTGAGTTTTGATTGAGGTTGAAGGAAGATTTGAGTAAACTTTATAGAAGTGTTTTCCTTTGACAGGGATTTAGAGTGTATGAGGGAGTTTTTCTCCCATTTTGGATGATTAAAGATAAGAGAAAAGTTATAGTTTAAGTAGAGCTTTATATGCACTTGAATTGTATGATGAAATGCTCAAGAGAAGCATGAGTAAGAGTAGAAAGCCTTAATTTTTTGCTACATAGCATAAATGCATCTCATATGTGCATTAATGAGCATGAGTCATCTATATGCATTAATCATGCAATAGTTATGCATTAGAAAAAGAAAGTAGAGAAATTGAGTTTAAACTACTCTAAGAGTGGAGAGAAAGAAAGAGTATGAGCACTAGAGAATAAAGGGAAAGTAGTGCTAGATAAGAGAATAGAGTAGGTTGTGCGATGGGGAACCCATGAGTAATGGGTAGAGTATTCCCGCATGTACGCCACATTGAGAGAGCGGCATGAGTATCAGAGAGAAGTGGTGTAGCCCGTGAGAGTGCATGTGGATGAGGGCTATACCCGAGTTTACCCGAGAGAGAGATTATGTACTCACATGGCCAAGGGTTTTGAATCCATGCATAACCGAGTTCGATCAGCTAGAATGAGTACAAGTCATGTAGAGTGGGAGTGAGTCCCAGCCGTGCCTCTAATCAGATGGGGCCGTGACTTACTAAAGAGAGTTAGTAGAAAAGATTTACGAGAAAGAGAAATCAGAAAAATTATAAAAGGGAGAGTAAACGGGACATGTAAGGAAAGAATCAGAGAGAGAGTTACGGGGATAGATGAGTAGCTGATTTACTTACTAAGCATTAGTTGTGCTCACCCCGATGTTTTCTATGTTTTGCAGGATCTAGGTGAGGACACAGTCGGATGGGCGTCGTTAAGTGAAGAGAAATGGCTACACTGTCCACCTTGTTTTAATGCTTTTGTACATGATATAACTTTTTGTGTAAAGAATGTGTATGTTTAATAAAAGAAAAATTTGGGCCCAACTATTTATGCTATTTTACATGTATTTTACTATGAATATTTTATGATAATACGAGTAGAAAATAGTCATTACAGAAGGGTATGACCCTATAACAATACAGCCCCCGATCGATAACAAAGGAGGTATGCTCTTCGTCCAGCGCATACATTAGAATTTGATTGTATCCCGAGTATGCATCCATAAAACTCAACAGCTCGTGCCCGGAGGTGGCATCAATAAGCTGGTCGATCCTGGGTAGGGGAAAGTTGTCTTTTGGGTAGACTTTGTTGAGGTCGGTGAAGTCAACATATGTCTGTCACTTGCCGTTGGGCTTTTTCACTATAACTGGGTTGGCAGCCTAGGCCGGGTATAGTGCTTCTTGGATGGACCCATTTTGAAGGAGATTATCTACCTCGATTTTCAAGGCAGCATATCGCTCTGGATCCATCGCTGTTCTTCTCTGGTAGACCGGCTTGGCTTCATTATCGATATTCAAGGCATGGCAAATGATGTTCGGGGCTGATCCCGACCATATCAGCATGCGTCCATGCGAACACATCAATATTTTCTATGAGGAAGCTGGTCAGATCAGTAGCGAGCTAGGGGTCGAGATTGCTTCAAATCCTTAACACTTGGCTCGGCTTGTTCTGGTCGACTGACACTTCCGATAGATCCTCAACTAGCCTAGTGGAAGGGCATTCCTGGATACTGGGATCCATATTATCCTTGGCTGGGCTAAGCTGTGGTTCGATTTGACTGATCGCCATTGCCTGTTCGGGAATGCCACGGGGGATGCCTTTCCCTTTACACGCCATCTGCACTGCCCTTACATAGCAATCGCGAGATACGTGCTAAGATCCGCTTACTTCCCCTATCCTTGTCGGGGTGGGGAACCTCATCTTGAGATGGTAGATCGAAGTGACTGCCTTAAAGCTTCTTAGAAGAGGTCGCCCTAGGATGCCATTGAAAGCGGAGGGGCAGTCCACTACCAAGAATTCAGTGACCCTGGTCACCTCGTCAAAGTCACCCAGCGTGACTGGAAGCGAGATCATTCCCTTGGAGATCAGGTGATCCCCTGTAAAACCATATAGGGGGATAGAGGCGGGCTTCAGATCGGCCTCATCCAATTTCATTCTTTCGAAAGCTCACTGGAACAGGATGTTCACAGCGTTTCCGTTATCCACCAACATTCTGTGGATGTTGCAGAGCCCTATTTGGGGCGTGATGACGAGAGCATCATCATGGGAATGATGCAATCAGACTGGGTCTTTTTTAGAGAAGGTGATTTCCTCTTCTCTGCGAATCTTTGATGGTCGCTGTGTTGTGTTCATTACACGGATAGGGTTATGATGGGCTGCGTGAGCATATATTTCTTTGGCACCTCACGAGTTTCCTCTGAGGTGTGGTCCCCCAAAGATTATCCCCATGCTAAAGATACCCTTGCGATCACAATGCTTCTTGCCTAGTTTCTCTCGATTTTTCTCCTTTACGGGAGCAGAGTCATCAACATACTCTTTGAAATGCCCCTGCTTGATAAGGTCTTCAATTGTCTACTTGAGAGCTCGACACTCATCGGTGTGATGCCTATTGTCCCGATGATAACGATAATACTTTTTACTGTTTCTAGCTGAAGGGGGATTTTTCATGCGCTTAGATTCTCGAGCAGGCCAACCTTTTCTGACTTGTCAAGAATGGCCGAGACAGATGCATTCAAAGGGGTATATTGATTCCTATCGCGATCGCGACGAGGAACTGGAGCATAAGACTTCTTGGGCTCAAACCGCTATTTCTTTCCTTTTCGCTGATCATCGTCAGCCCATCGGCGATCAACCCTCATATTTTCCCCCCGACCTAGCGTACTGCCCAAAGGACCGTGGTCGTGGTGGTTGAGTGCTGCCACAGAGTTCTCAATATGGAGGTATTTCTCCGTAAAGCTGTAGAAGCGGATGAGAGAAACATCGTCCTCTGATTGCAGCTTCTTCCACAGATCTGTTTGTGGACGAACTCCCGCGATGATGAGAGTCCAAACGGACTCTTCGGGAGTATGAACTACTTTATAGAGCTCCCTGTGGAATCTGTCGATGTAAGATTGGAGGGATTTATCCCTCTCTTGCCTTATGTTGCTGACGTAGCTCAAAAGCATTGAGAACTTCATGTTCGCTTGGAAGTGTCTCAAGAATGTCGAGCTCATCTGATTCCATGAGCTGATCGATCTCGTTGGGAGCGACCTGAACCATCGCTTGGCATGAGAAGTTAGAGTTACTGCCAAGCAACGACATTTTGCCAAGTCAGAAACTTGGTGAAGTTCCATCAGGTCGTTAAATTCTTACAAATGATCCTGTAGATTAGAGTTTCCATCGAACGCCCATATATCGGGCATTCTAAATCTGGATGGGAGAGGGGCGGCTAACACAACTGGAGAAAAGGGAGACGCCTCTACGACCTGCCCTCGCTCATTTTGTTGAGCTTTTAGCTGATCCAGAGCTAGCTGTAGCTCCTTAATTTGAGGCAGTGGAGCCATTTGGGGATTGCTTTCCCCCAGTCGGGTTCAACCCTCGCGATTGCGGTTGAGGAAAGTTCGAAGGTTGGATTCCTCCTCGCCTCGGCTGGCAGTTCTGACCGCTCTTGACACACGCTGGCTAGAGTAGTGCGATGGCACTGAATGGTCTGGGGAACCTTCTCGACCTCCACGGTGGTGCGAACCGACCTGCGGACGGTAGGAACTTCCCGCGCGACGACGATCGGAGTCGTCATTTTGGTGATAGTGGGAATCTCCCCGCCTTACACTTTTGTGGGAGTGCTCGCGCAATGTGGTATGGGATAGCTCGGGTCGAGACTTGTCATCGAGTTGGCGTGCCACGGGTATTCTACCCGGGGTGCGGTCGGTGTTCACTGGTCCCTCGGAGCCTCTAGGCCCGTTGTTTACCACCGACTTTCCCTTCCTTTGACGTGCTATAGTGCGCGCAGCATGGCCTATCGCCCTTTTCCGTGCTTTTATGTGACCTGCAGGCGTTTTTGGCGGTGGCACCGTCTTATTTGATTCTGGTGGTGCGACCCGATCCAAGCGGTCCAGCCTTTGGTTGACAGTTTGGAGAGTGTTGTTGAACCTCTCCAGGTAGCTCATGACGGGTGAATCAAGCCGTGAGCTTGAAGGGATATCCCCTACGAGATTTTACGGGACTGGGGTCACTTCGGATGAAGTGTCCTCTTGTACCTAGGGGATCTCTTCCTCACCATGATTAGGTCGCTCAGATTCGAATCGGCGAGCCATTTGTTGTTGGACCGATTAGTTAGAGATTCTCTTGATGAAGGACGAATACTAAATCAGACTCTCCTTCTAGCGCCAAACTGTTGATGCTGGATTTTGACACCAACTAAACGCATGTGGGAAATATTGAGCTGACTCAGAAGACACACGTGTATGGGGGTATTGAACTGAATAGAAGAAGAAGAATAGTCTTTAAAGTGGTTCGGATGCTTAAATAAGCGAATCCTACGTCCACTGGTATCGTATTAATATATTTGAGGTCAGGTCGCGTTCAGCGAGCTGACTTACAAGAGGTTGCAAGAGAGAGAGATAGAGAGAGAGAGAGA
This sequence comes from Pistacia vera, assembly GCF_008641045.1. Lineage (NCBI taxonomy): Eukaryota > Viridiplantae > Streptophyta > Magnoliopsida > Sapindales > Anacardiaceae > Pistacia > Pistacia vera. The sequence continues at coordinate 243,008 of NW_022196060.1, read as the reverse complement.
GAGAGAGAGTATATGCTATTCTAGAGAGAAATTAGCTAATCACACAAACGGGAGAGGAACCCTCTATTTATAGTGGGATGAATTGAGGTAATGATTACTAAATCAGAGAGTGGGTCAGATTGCCGTACAAATCCTTCCTTGCGTCCCGTTGTTCACCTACTCGAGTGATTTACTCGACGTTTGCAAGGATTGGACACGTGGATCTTCTCCAGCCTTTCACCAGCTTGACGCACACCTACTGCACTGGCAGGAGCATGCCGCTTGCGTTAGCGTGCGACGTGGCTGTTTCTGAACGGTTGTAGGATTTACCTAAGCTTTGACCGCTTACGCTGATAGGGCTCTGCATCAGCCCTACTTTTCTAGGCATAACACAGATCTTTCAATAGTTACTGAAATCATAATATTTGTAAATAAACTAAAATAGGAGAGACAAGAAACAAACCTCAAAAACTCCATGGAGTTGGTGGGTGGAGTAGTTGTAGAGGAAAGGGGCAAGCCTGGGGTTATGGCCCGCACTGAATTGCGGTAACGTGGAGGCTAACCCACAAACAATTAATAAAACTATGGACGAACGTCCATTATAGGTGGACACCAGTCCATAGTTCATTTTGCATGGACGAATGTTCATATATAATAAACTTTCATCCAATAACAGTGAGCAATCATCCATAGTTGATAAACGGCCGTTCACTCGTAAAATATTTGTTTATGTGATATGTGGTTGGTTTGAGCCACGTGGCACGTAATTTGGTATAAGAATTCAGTGCACAGTCACCAAACGCTGCCTTTAATAGCGGCCAACTGTATTTATCTAACTACCACGTGGTTGGACCTCCCAAGTCCCACCTTCCCCTGCGCGCTTAAAATCACAACAACTCCTTCGTTCACAAAGAAATCCCTTTGAAAGTTTGATCAAACTTGCGTAATTTCCGTTCACATTTCATCTCGCAAAAACAATGGATAGAGCTTTTCAACGAACCAAAATCATCAGCGATCATCTCTTGCAATCAAATTCTCCTCATATTATTTCCGCAAACGCCTGCTTAAGCTTCTCTCCCCCAGAACTCACTGAAGTTTCACATTTTGACATCAAAGAAATGCGGAAACTGCTGGATGGTCACAACTTGGAAGACCGAGACTGGTTGTACAATCTGGTCATACAAAGCAAACTGTTCAATCCCAGGCAAGTGGGAGAGAAAGTGTTTGTATCGCCTGATTATAATCAGACGATGGAGCAGCAACGAGAGATGACCATGAAGAGAATTGCCTACTTGTTTGAAAGAGGGGTTTTTCAAGGCTGGCTTACCGGCAAAGGAATCGAAGCTGCTTTGAGAAAAATAGCTCAAGCTGAAGTTATTGAAATGTTCGACCACTCGCTCAGCGTCAAGATGGGTGTTCACTTCTCATTGTGGTAATTAAATTTTGTATTTTGTAATACGATTAATTCTTACAAGCGTATTTTTTTTTATTAAAAAAAACAAAAATTGGATTTTGAATGCAGGGGTGGGGCCATAAAGTTTTTGGGGACGAAGCGACACCATGACAAGTGGCTGAAAGACACTGAGAATTATGTGGTAAAAGGTTGCTTTGCAATGACGGAGTTGGGACATGGAAGTAATGTATGTATGTCAAGGTTGTTAATTGATTTGTGGAATCTTTCTATGTTCTTAATTTTTGAACTTTGTGTTGGGTTTGTTATTTTTAGGTTAAAGGAATTGAAACAGTTACCACTTATGATTCAAACACTGGAGAGTTTGTTATAAACACTCCTTGTGAGTCAGCTCAAAAATATTGTATTGGTGGAGCAGCCAATGTAAGAAATTTTTCTTTCTTTAAGATTTGGTAGTCACTTTTTGTTGTTCAGTTTGATTCCCATGCCATCGGTAGAAATTGTACTTGCAGCATCTGTGTTTACATAGTTTTTGTTGTTTTGCCTTTTTAGCATGCAACACATACGGTGGTCTTTTCACAGCTTGAAATTAATGGGAAAAATCAAGGGGTTCATGCATTCATTTGCCAGATCAGGGATGCAGATGGTAAAATCTGTCATAATATCCGGATAGCTGATTGTGGTCATAAAATTGGGTTGAATGGTGTTGATAATGGTCGAATTTGGTAAGAGTTATAAGACTTTTGTAGCTGAACTGCTCTGCTTTATGTTTGAATGACCTTAAAAAGTTATGTTCTCTATAGTTAAGATGTAACTCAAAAGTTTTGGAATTTTTTCAGGTTTGACAATGTCCGAATCCCTAGGGAGAATTTGTTGAATTCAGTTGCTGATGTTTCACCTGATGGAGAATATCTTAGTGCAATCAAAGACCCAGATCAGGTAATTACCTTACTGATAGATGGCATATTGTTATCTTCTTCTAGCTTAATTTATCCGATAAGATGACTTTCTAAACTCTTATATATATGTGTTATTTTCAGAGATTTGCAGCTTTCATGGCCCCTTTAACATCTGGTCGTGTAAATATAGCATCATCAGCAGTGCACATATCAAAGGTAATAATGGATTTTAAATCTGCTCTCCCTTCAGTTGCAAAACTTTTGCAGTTGTATATAATTCTTGGGCCAGGGAAGCAGGTAATCCTGACAAACTAAATGAACTATTGGAAATTAACATTCTTCTCCTTTTAGATTGGCTTATCAATAGCTATAAGGTATGCATTATCAAGGCGGGCATTCTCTATTACACCAAATGGGCCTGAAATCTTGTTGCTTGATTATCCCAGTCATCAACGGCGACTACTGCCTCTCCTTGCAAAGACGTAAGCATCTCGATAACTTGTATTGTGAAAATTAAATTTTATTGAAACTTTGGTATTAAAGTTTTTTCTCCCTTCTCTTCCCTTACATTTATAATATCTGGTATGAACTAAGTATATATAGTACTGGATTTGCTGGTGTTGACACATCTACAAAATTTTCCAAATTGACTAATTATCTGTTTGCAAAGTAGAGAGTTTGATTCTACTGAAAGTGTCTATATTTTTCACCTAGTGGATCCTCATATATTATCCTGATTGCTTCGGTAATATGTGTTATTTGAATAGAAGTAATTATACTGGACCTGTCTGTTGATGATCTTAACTAATAAACTGGTGTGTTATTTCTGCTGCTATCCTCCCCCTTTCCTCCCCATTCTTGATTCTGCAACAGATATGCTATGAGTTCTGCTGCAAACCACATGAAGATGATATATGTGAATAGGACACCTCAGTCAAACAAAACCATTCATGTTATTTCAAGTGCATTCAAGGCTACTTTTACCTGGCACAATCAGCGAACACTACAGGTCAGGGACTGCAACTACACATAGATTATTTACATTCATGTTAAGTGGTCTGATTCAGACTACTGTTCTTTTAGGAATGCCGTGAAGCATGTGGAGGACAAGGCCTGAAGACTGAAAATCATTTTGGTCATTTGAAAAGTGAATTTGATGTGCAATCTACTTTTGAAGGGGACAACAATGTCCTGATGCAGCAGGTTAATGTCTATGGTCTTCTCTTTTATAAATTATGACAAAGAATTGCAACATATCGCTGTTAATTGTTTACAAGTGACCTGCATATCTATATACTACATTTTTTGTTGGAGACAGGAATAGGTATCAGAGAAAATGTTAGATTCTAACTTAACGTCGTCTGAAATGACATGAATTTTTGTTTAATAGCCTTCCCAAAAGCGTTGGGGAGTAAGAAGACTTTTGCACTTGATCTTTTATTGAATTAGTTTATATTTCCTCCATGTTTGACCTTTAGTAGATTATAGATTTTAGACTTTTTAGTACTGATAATAGCCTGCTATTTATGTTGATTGCATGTTAATAATCCTCTTGTTTCTTTTAATTGAAAATCTGCATATTGCAATATTCAGTTTTGGTTTTCATATTAATTCTGTAAGCTTTTTGTACCAATTTTTAATTTGTTTTGATCAATGGCTAAATATTAATATGGAACTATATTTATTCTCAATTTTACTTTCTCCATAAATCTCACTGTGAACCAATTGTATTTATGAGTTAAATGTGTGAATATAGGTTAGCAAGGCGCTTCTTGCTGAATATGTAGCAGCTAAGAAGAGAAATAATACTTTTAAAGGTTTGGGTTTAGAACATATGAATAAGCCTTGCCCTATAATCTCATCTCAGCTTACAAGCTCTCTCCTCAGGAGCAGACAATTTCAAGTAAGATGATTGAGCTTTTATTATTGCAATTTTAAATAGGTTTTGAATGTTTCTAACCTCTGTGCATGTCAGATGGATGCATTCTGCTTAAGGGAGAGAGACCTGTTGAGTCGTTTTGCTGCGGAAGTATCACAATATCAAGTTAAGGGACAAAGTAAACAGTACGCCTTCATTCTGGTGAGTAGGCTCTTATGCTACTAACTTGCCAACTGCTTCTCCTAGCATTTCCCTTTCTCTCTAATTGTTGTTTTCACTTTGCCACACCCAGAGTTACCAGCTTGCCGAAGACTTGGGTAGAGCTTTCTCAGATAGATTAATACTGCAAACCTTTATCGAGGCTGAGGCAACCATGACAACTAGTTCTTTGAAGGTAAATAATAACAGCTTTTTTCTTGTATACTATCTACACTGACCTCTGACTGGAATCTAGAACCAGTTTCTGATATCCATTTGTCCAATTTTTGGAGGAGTATATAGAAGGTGTCATATTTTGTAATAAGTAAAAATATTATAAATGAACTGCAGTTAGGAATCAATTTCTAAGGTAAGATTGAATGAAAAGGAATACCTAACTACGTTCTAGATGGAAAACGAATATGTTAGTGGCCAGATGACATTTTCGGGGCTACAATACTGAAATAAAAGATGCTTAAGGATTGTGGGTATTAATAATTCTACTTAGAATCTCGGTTCTGTGAAAAGTATAAATATATATATATATCGATTTGTATATAATTAACATAACGTTCCTATATCATATGATACCAAATTAATTGAAAAAGTGAAACAGAAGTTGCTGATCAGTAGGTGTTTGCTTTACTTATGCAGGATGTACTAGGTTTGTTGAGATCATTATATGCTTTAACACGTATGGAAGAAGATGCTGCGTTTCTCCGATATGGTTACTTGTCAAAGGAAAATGATGCTGCCGTGAGAAAAGAAGTGATACAACTCTGTAGTGAAGTGCGACCACATGCACTTGGTTTGGTCAGTTCCTTCGGCATTCCTGACGCTTTCTTAAGCCCTATAGCATTTAACTGGATTGATGCAAATTCTTGGTATGCAGTTCATCAATAATTTACGATCTTACTTCCTCTCTTATATAGCCGCAGCAATCTGCTTTCAGCGTAAGCAGCTTGTTGAACTCTCCGCTATTTAAATTGTGATGAAAGTATTTTCTGTAAAACAGATTATAGTGAATTTGGGCTTTTTTTATTTTTCATTTTTACACAATTAAAGGTGCATTGGTTTGGTACACAATAAAATAGGGGGTCAAGAGAATGGCACTGTTCCCCTTTGAGCAACCAATCCACCATCAAAGATGATTCTAAATAAAGATTTGCTGATCTTTCTGAAATTAGTAATGTAGCTTTAAAGTTTCCATCGTTTTGTTTTGTCAAACTACAAAGTAAATTGATAAAAAGAAAAACTGTAAAAACAGAAAATGTCAGTTGTTTATCAATTTGGATCTGAGATTCATATAAAAATAAAGAAATATTTTTGTTTCCGTATTGTGTATATTTTGACAAAACATTTTATGAAAGAGAAGTAAGATACAGTAGTTAATTCACTTAATGGTCTAAAATCAGCAGGAGACGAGATAAAATATCAATTGCATTGAACCTTATACTACGGGTGTTCACTGTTCAACAAATAAAACTCCAATGTTAAAATGAGAAAAACAACTATAAAGATACTTTGACGTTAAGGAATGCCAGGTGTTCTTACACAAATCAACTGCAGATCACAGTGTCAATTTATTGAACTCAACTTGCCAGCCAATCTCTTTGTGTTTGTTAAAAGAGCAATGTTAGGTACACAATCTAATCTCACAACATTTTTTCACAGAAAAGAGGTGTACAAACCAGTGAAAACAGAAAATGAACTGAAAAATAGTATTGCAGATATATCAAGCCATAAACTACCGACAGGCTTTCGACATAATATTATCAATATCAGGATTTTTGCTGGAGTATGGGATTGTGTATTTTGTGCGTCTGAGAGCAACATAGAAACAACTAGTAAAAGGTGAACATCATACAGCATGAGACTGAAAAGCAAATGCAAATAACAATACTATCAAGACATCAATTCAAAACTTGAGAAAGGTGATAGCTTGCCAAGACAGTATATCATTCCCATGTACTTGATATAGAACCTATAAAGAATCCCAGCAAATTTTCAAACATTTTTTGGCACCCACATTATGAATTATCTCAAAATGCAGAGATTAAACAATTTCGGCAGATTGTTAACTTTTCATATACATATTTGACAACTATTGTCAGCATCAACTTTGACCCCACATGGAGGAAAGTGTGAGATATAGGGATAGCCTACTACACTATACATCAATTATCTATAAGCAATTCCAGTTCTCACCAGCTGCCATAATGAAATTCCAGGGGGGTATCTTTACACTACAATATGAAGTTTTCCCCTTTAGCTAAAGAAGATGTTGCCCTGCAACATCAATCACTGAAACAAAAATTCTGACTATGAATCACCACCCTGCAGCAAATTAGCATTTCTAAAGCTGGGTAATTAATTTGTTTCTTCATCAAGGCTAGGCTGCTCATATGTGTCATAATCGTCAGTTAAACTGTCCGCAAGAAGCTTGTGTATACCACTTGAACCTTGATGTAGAACTTCAGTGGTCGAAGTAATGTCACCTGGAGAAGAATTAAATTTTGCAGAGTCAACGTTTTTATCAACATTTTTATTAGTCTTTCTGTTGCCCTTAACAGAGGATCTAGTATCAGCAGGAACCTCAGCAGTTAGCTGCCCCATCTTCTTCTGCAGATCAGCAAGTGAATCCTTCGTAACTTTTACCTTCGGACTTTTCTTCTCATCCACAAGCTTAAGTTCTAATCTATATAATGCATAAGCATCACAGCTGTTGAGCTCATACTCATATAAATGCCACTCCAAACTGCCGGAAGGTTGTGGGTCCATATAATAGGACCTCTTTTGCCCCCCAAATTCCTTCATCACCTGCTTTCTTGATTCATGCCAACCACGTCCACTATGATCTGGTAAGGACCTCTGCTTTCTTGTTCCACTTTCAAATGCCCTTCTACGCTTATCAAAAAAGAGCCACTCCCTAATTGTTTCCCCTTTTAGTAAAAAAAGATCAAAAAGCTCTGCAATTTCAAAAGAAATTAATTAGTCTCACAAAAAGGACACACACACAACTTGCTCTGTCATATCAAAACAGAAGACTGATTATGTAAGAGACAGAATTACAGGCATGACACAGAACTGCATTCCATTGATAGCATCAGATTTAGATAAATGGATATAATCAAGCTTCAAGATGGATCTGCAAGGTATTGGGAAACCAAAGAAAAGATGGAAAAAGAAAAAGGTACTTAGGCTTACCAGTAGCATTCCATGGAGATTTTGTATTAGCGGCCCCTTCACAATGAGGAATACCCACATTCTTACCCTGTGCCTTCGCATTAGCAGCAACAAAAAGTAAATTATCCTTCAAATTAATGCCCCCTGGTCGCAGAACTGGAGTCCTTCCAGGAGAGTCTTCATTTGAAGCCAAAGTAGCATGAAAGCAGCTGCAGTAGTCCCTGTACCACTCAGATCCTAGAGCTGGCCTTGTACAATCCCACAGCGCACATTTTGGGCCCATGAAAGCAGATGGTGGGCAGATATTTAGCAGAATGTTGGATCCAGCATCCTTTTCAAATTCTTCACCACAGCAGGCACCAACAAGAAGCCCATGCTCTAATTCCTGATGCAAGTTTAACTGGCTGTAGTCTAACTGAGAAGTTATATCAGAGACACCACCTACAATGTTGTGCATGCCTAAGGTGGAGCCTTTGCATCCATCGGACCCTTGGAAACAATGTTCCTGCAGCTCATTGTTCACCAAATAGTCCTGATACAACAATATTTTGGTTATAAAAACGCATAGGTTGCATTGGGATGAACCTGAGTTTAAGTCTTTAAATCATTAATATGAAGATCAGTAAGTACAGATTTTACATGTTAATGAAATCCCCAATGGTTTCAAGACTCATTAAATCATAAATTCTAAAATACCTATTTGAAAGGCATACACCACCCAAAGGATTTGAGTTGTGGGACCTTGCATGTTTTGGTCTTTCTCCCTCTTACAACTCTAAATTTTTAAATATCAATACATCTTTATTCAGAGAATTACAACACTGAATATTTAATTATCAATATAACTTCATTCACAGAATTACATATATAGATAATTTGATTCACACCATCTGAACCAAATTTGATATCCACAACTTTACACACCCAAAATTGAGAAAAATATGACATTGAAATTTATTTTGAAAATTAATAAATCGTATACTGTAAGATTCGAACGTTATTTTTGTCTTCCTTCCAAAGGAATAGAAACTAATGTTTATAGCAAAAGAATAGAAGTGACATATAAAAATAAGACAACAAGCAGAAACAATTTTATTTTACACCTTCCTCTTAACAATGACCTCACCGGAAGGCGAAGCTCACCTCTTGAAATGTTGTCATAGCACCAGGATGAAGGCCTTGAACATCAGGTTGAGGCTTCAACATTAGTTCTGCCAATGGACTAGTGGCATCATCTTGCTCCTCGCTTAATTGTAACAGACGGCCTATGTCATCTGAGAACGATCCAAGACTACCACCCTACACAACTCCCACCAAAAAATATTCTGACACACATAAAAAATAACTTGTTTCTAGAGTACAATAGAAAGTCCTATAAATAGTCTGTACCATCCAGTATTTTGGTTGCATTTTCGTTATCAAAAGAAGAACCAAAATAGATGACAAAAGATTTTCATCCAAGACTATCTCCCACCAAGTTAAATTTCTACCCATGGAAGGTTCGTTAAAGCCCAAAAGAGATCCCTATGAGTATAAAATAAAATTCAAGATTACCAACTTATTCGATCCCATCAAAAAAACTTTGGTACGCATCAAAGGTTAATTTATTCAACGTACAAATGATAATCCTTGAGACAGCAATAACAAAGGATAATATTATTTTATTTATTTTTCTAATAAAAGCTGAAAAAATTGAGACAAAAATAGTCAAAATTGATGAATTGTAGATACAGACAAGTAATGAAGAGGCCGGGGATGGCGCACTGAGCTCGGAGTTCCACTCTCGAAGTATCTGATTGACTTGCTCCTCTAACACAACCACGTCATTTACACGGCCATCCTTTCTGGCTGTCCGAAGACTACTAAATCTTTCTTGGAGATCATTGAGCCGATTCTTTGAATTATCCATCAAAAGCTGGTGTGATGCAGATCCACATTTGCTCTTCGACCCACTCATCATCCACAGCTCTATTCCAAATCCTATTAAGTCACATTGAGATGCTCAAATTTCTAAAATGTATCACACAAAAAACTGAAACAACGAGAATTTCAAGTCAATGTGGTTACATATAATGTAGGAAGCAATAACAAACTAAAATTTTCAATCTCATATGGTTCATCATTCGGGATAATGTAATTTAAAAAAAAAAAAAAAATCTTTAACATTCCCCAAATTTTATTTTTCAAAACGAAAAAACAGATGATCAATCTTCCCTAAAAACTGACCCTTTACAAATCGAAAAATAAAAGTAAAAGCCCAGCGCCACCCCCCACCCCCTCTCAGTGATTTATTTTCTAGTATTTCCACTGTTTTGATCGAGTAACAGAAAACCCTAAAAAGCAAAAACGATGAAGAAATAAAGCAGAAGAAAAAAATAGTTACAAAACGAATCAAATGGAATATTGGATCCCTGAAAGGTTTAAAAGAAGTAATGTAAGAAGGAAGCAATGCCGCTCAGAAATTCTCTTTTACTATAGGCGATGACGATGAGGTGTATCAGCTAGGAACCCGGGAAAATTAATAAAGATGGCGGCTTCCAACTATCTCTTTCGTATTTATTATTTACTTCTCTCACACTCTTTACGCCTTTATTTTTCAATTTTCCAGGAAATATTTTTTTATCCAATAGTAAAAATAATTAACTTTATATTGTAACTATAAAATTCAGTTTTTCTTTAAACTTTTGCAAATAAAATAAAAATACTCTCCATTTTACAAGAGCAAATTGATATTTAATATTTACCATATAAAGAAATAATTAATTCTTTAAATGATAAGTGATTATTGCTAACTTTTAAATTTCTTAATATGTAACATAACACATAAAAATAATTTTAAAATTCTTATTCCTATATATACCTGTATCATTAGTATTTACACTGACAGTATAAGGTTCCGAGTTTATATATAAAAAAATTAACACAAATTTCCATTATTGCACTCTCACCTATAAGATTCCAATAACTGTTTGGGTCATGGGCGTCATGGCTATACAATCTTTGGATTTGATTACATCTATTTAAGAGATTCTAAGAAATTAATCTACCCCTCAAGAAACGTCCAGTCCTCATATTTCAACACAAGACGTCAAATTGACTGTGAGAATTGAAAGAAAGATCAAACATATGCTTTTCGTTAATCAAAATACCATGTAAAAGCAATTGACATGGTGTTATATACTATGCTTTTGAAGGAATTCTGTCAGCTTGCCAAGTATAGTGAGTCTCTGTTGTTGATAATTTATTCAGAAAAAGTCTGTTCTCTGAATGTTCCTGTTTCCTGCAAAACAAGACGAAAAAGGATAAATAACATTAGCCAGTACAAATCGAAACCAATGTAGTTAAATATATCTCATTCTTAGACAAGGGGAGCTCAGGTTACCTCAGTATTGCAGCGATTAGGTGGATTTTTCCTTTTCATTGTCGGTATGATGAGGATGCCTAATATGGAATAATCCACTTAATCCTCGTCCTTTAGAGAGTTCTTCCAGCTCTGCAAGTTTCTGTTTAAGAAGCTCAATTTCTCTTGCTAAATCTTCATCTCTTTGCTTCATTGCCTAAAGCAATACATTAAAGATTGCTGAACTAAAAGACGAATATCCCTCCCCTACACTGTTTTGTTTTTTCTACCTCATGATAGGTTGAGACAAGGCTTCAACATACATTTCATAGATAAGATATCTGAACTCTGCATTTTGGCTTTCCATATATGCGCACATCTTTATATGAACAACACTTGGGGTTATATGCTAACACAAAGTGAATTCTCCAAATGGCCTTTATAATTCTATTTTTATTGCTTACACAGCTGGTCATAATTTCCAGCAATCTCATGAGTAACAGTTATCAGCTTAACATGGAATGAAGAATATAAAAATTCCTATGCTATCAGACCAAGAATTATAAATGAGTTGACGGATGTGCTTCCTACTTCAACAAACACTCATGAAAAATAGAGTAAGAGAGAGCGAGAGTAAATAAGACACCATGTGATGAACACCTAAGAAATTTTTACATAAAAGAAAATCTATACCTCTAACTCTTGTTTGCGCTGCTCCTCTTTTCTTGCTTCAGATCTGTCACTTCTTTGTACCTCAAAAGTTACAGCAGCTACTGCAACCTAGACATAAACCACAGGAATCATTCAAAGTTATATATACCAAGATTTTGGATGCAGAGGACAAAGGATACAGATCATACTGTGAGATAATCAATACAATAGGACTACAACAAGCCATTTGCCCTAGATGAAAATGAAAAGTATGGAGCCCAAAATCAACTGCCAAGTAGGCTTGTCTATATTATCTCTCATGCACAATATTGTACAAGGTATTGATATCTTCATTAACTGACCAATCTTGGTTATAAGTTTAATGAAAGTGATTTCATAGGGAGAAGCATAAATATTACATTAGCTGAATAAGGATTGAGAACTATTTAGCATGTTATCTGGCCTTCTAGAGTTAAAATAGTGAAACAGCAGTGATCGCCTCATTTATGGATTTAAAACAGACAGAATTCCCTATTAAAAGCAGAGTCAAGGACATCCACCAAAAGTTTGATAGGGTTTGGGATAGGATCTGTTTATATGAGGAACATAGACCTCCAAGAACAAGAGACAGAAATTAATTGACAAAATTCTTCATTGATAATCACAATCTAGATTTATGCTATTATATAGCCTTACACTTGACTCCAAATGACTCCTAAAAGAACTCTAATTACCTAATTAAAATCTAATAAGATATTCTATCATAATTATAAAAGGATAATAAGATAATCANACAGTGAGATAATCAATACAATAGGACTACAACAAGCCATTTGCCCTAGATGAAAATGAAAAGTATGGAGCCCAAAATCAACTGCCAAGTAGGCTTGTCTATACTATCTCTCATGCACAATATTGTACAAGGTATTGATATCTTCATTAACTGACCAATCTTGGTTATAAGTTTAATGAAAGTGATTTCATAGGGAGAAGCATAAATATTACATTAGCTAAATAAGGATTGAGAACTATTCAGCATGTTATCTGGCCCAATAAGACTACATTGACCGACTGAAATACCGACTGAGATATCCTGACTGACGTGTCAGTCTACGTGCCATATGCCACACGTCAGATTCACGCCCAAAAGCTTAAAAAAAAAAACTGATACGTCAGTCAGGATATGTCAATCGGTATTTCAGTCGATCAATGTAGTTTTATTGTATCTGGCCTTCTAGAGTTAAAATAGTGAAACAACAGTGATCGCCTCATTTATGGATTTAAAACAGACAGAATTCCCTATTAAAAGCAGAGTCAAGGACATCCCCCAAAAGTTTGATAGGGTTTGGGATAGGATCTGTTTATATGAGGAACAGAGACCTCCAAGAATAAGAGATGGAGAAATTAATTGACAAAATTCTTCATTGATAATTACAATATACATTTATGCTATTATATAGCCTTACACTTGACTCCAAATGACTTTTAAAAGAACTCTAATTATCTAATTAAAATCTAATAAGATATTCTATCATAATTATAAAAGGATAATAAGATAATTTTATCATAATAAGATAATAGCATCATTATCAAAGATAATTATAAAAGACTTAACATAATTATAAAAGATAATAATAAAAGACTTAACATAATTATCCTAATTCTAAAATAATCCTAACATTGTCTTCCCCTTCGGTTCAACCTTGTCCTCAAGGTTGCAAGATATTGCATCATAAGAAATCATAGGCGCAAATGAGTTCCAAGGCAATAAAGAGATGACAAAAGTTCCACTGCCGGGGTAAAAAATCAGCACGGTAAAGAAGTTGCTTGTTCCTTTGTCGTGAGCCAACACGATGCCAGGTAGTGACATTAGAGAGAGATCAGAACACGTGAGAGGCTTGATGAAGGCTGGTAGTAGTGGTGGAGGATTGTTTTTATTATGACCCAGAGGGACCAAGGGAAGGTCAACAGTAGACTTGTGGCAGACAACAACCGCGACATAATAGGTAGAATGGTCGATGTGGCCCACTTGAGAAATGACTTTGGGTTCCAAGGAGAAGGTCGTGAGTTGCAGTTCCGTGCCATCAAAGCAGGGCACCTCTAATCGGAAAGGCTTAAAAGGTGGCATAGACCTAGAAGAATGAGAACTCGAGTCGGGCAAGGGAGTGCCATCACCACTTGCATCACTGTCCTCCATGAGCTCTTTTTGTCTTCGTTCTTGTTCTAACTTGCCGTCAATGGTAGTCAGTTTTAGTGTAATAGCCATCAAAAGACCCTCTGGGGAGTCAAGTTTGGCCTCTTGAGCGTCCAATCTGGCCCCATGTTGAGAGACAAGTTCTTCCAGAGCCATTAGGCGACAAGGATCAGCCATGGAAAGGGAACGAGAGCACCAATGATAGGGTTTGGGATAAGATTTGTTTAAATGAGGAAAAAAGACCTCCAAGAATAAGAGACAGAGAGATTAATTAACAAAATTCTTCATTGATAATCACAATTTAGATTTATGCTATTATATAGCCTTACGCTTGACTCCAAATGACTCCTAAAAGAACTCTAATTACCTAATTAAAATCTAATAAGATATTATATCATAATTATAAAAGGATAATAAGATAATCATATTCTATCCTAATAAGATAATAGCATAATTATCAAAGATAATTATAAAAGACTTAACGTAATTATAAAAGATAATAATAAAAGACTTAACATAATTATCCTAATACTAAAATAATCCTAACAAAGTGTCACGAAACAGTGTTATCTGCACATGTTCAACACACATCAAATTTGAAAGCAAATGTCTAGAAAATCATACTCCATACACTTCGGGCTATCAAATTTGAAAGAACCCATACTCAAGTCACAAAGCCAAAACTCTCAACCTATTCCAGCTAGATTGACAACCAGCATATCGCCTACCCACTTGAACTTAATAATTTAGGCCAACTAGAGTCTAGGCTTGCTGTCAACCCAAGCATGGGTAATCTCAATGCCTTCACCTATTGAGTAGTTATGGGTATCCCAACGGGGATTCCTGATACTTCCCAAACACTGAACTCTGGAAAAGACATCAAGAACAAGCCAGGTCAAGGATTTCCACCCAAGGTCTCCATGACCAATCTAAATCATCCCTTGAAGTTGCTCAAGGTTGGCTAGTTCCTAGCCCAAGTCTAGTGGCCACTAGAGTAAGGAAGCAATGGACCACAAGACTTAACTTAGATATCAGTTAGCTACCACACTATGTGAGCCATAACTTAAAACCTTGGCATCAATAACCAGCAACCAAGATAACACATGGAGCTGAGAACATCCTTCCTTTAAAACTCATTCCTACACTAGAAGCATTCAAGCATTTGTACTTTGATACAATAGTTAATCTTTGACCATAATTAAAACAAGGACATAAATTGAGATATAACATTACCGAAAACACAAAGAGTTCACCAACAAGATCTCTGCAGCAGCTTGGACATCCTTTTCCTCATTTAAGGGGTGTATTGCAACATTAGTTGATTGATCGTAGATGCATCTTTGCATATTTGCTGTAAATCGATGATTTGCCTGATTCAACATTAGAAGGAACTCATTATGGAAAGATCAGATTTCAAAAAAAAAATAAAAAAATTAGTTTATGGTACATTTTAGGTACTATAGACATTGGTTTGGTTTTTGAGAGGGATGATTATCTTAGTCAATTTGCCATTGGCTATATTGATTTTGATTGTACTGGAGATTTGGATAAACGTTGGTCAACTACGGGATATTTATTTACTCTTGTTAGAGCTCAAAGTTGGAAATCTTCTTGACAGTTTATAGTTGCTTTGTCTACTACAGAGACAAAATATATGGGAGTTACAGAGGCTGTAAAGGAAGTTATTTGGTTACAAGAACTATTTGAGGAATTGAATATTAGTCAAGAGAAAATCACTATCTATTTTGATAGTTAGAATGCTATTCACTTAGCAAAGAATCCAGTATTTCATGTCGCATCAAACATATAGATGTTCGTTACCACTTTGTGCGAGAAACCATTAGTGAAGGAATAATTTGCCTACAAAAGATTGGGACTGCTGAGAATCCTGTAGATATGTTAACAAAAGTGGTGACAATGGTCAAGGTCAAACATTGTTTGAGCTTGATCAACATCCTGCGAGTTTGATCGCTCCATTTGGTGCATTTGAAAGTGTTGTAGAATTTGTCAAAAGAATACAGAAGAACTTTGAAGGTTGCTAATTCATCAAGGTGGAGATTTGTTGAAAATTGACTTATTATCAATTCATAAGGAATAGGAATTTAGCAATCCCACCCCTAGTGAAATAAGAATGGGATAATTTGTAATCCTACATCAAATGGGAATATAAATGGGATTAGGATTTTGGGCCTATATAAAGGAGGCCAAGTTCTATTGTTGTTCATCACAAAAATTAGTTTCTCTTCTACTCCAATTGTAAAGGGTTACTACCCCATAGTTTAGAGTTTTTCTAGATTCTCTTTATTTTGGGTGTTTGTAATATTGCCCAAAAGGTTGTAATATTCTTCAAGAATAGTGAAGTTTTTCTACAGCGCCTGAGGATGTAGGTACTAATACCGAACCTCGTTAAATTCTTGGAGTTCTTTATTTTTGCATTTATTGGCCATTTAATTTTGCTCTAGTAGTTTTTATTATTCTATTTCAACAGCTAGTGTTAGAGTTTGTGTTTCCGCTGCACAACATCAATAGACATTATATAGCATTACATTGTGATAAAACCTCAATTAAAAATAGAGTAAACGACATGTTCCCACCCAAAGATTAGTGAAATGGCAGGTTTCCACCCTTGTTTCATTTTTTCCAGATTCCTACCTTAAATTAACAAAAAAACTTTTAATATAATGAGTAAAGGGTATTTTAGGTCTTTTTATCCAAAAATAATAAAAAAACTTTTAATATAATGACTAAAGGGTATTTTAGGTCTTTTTATCCAAAAATAATAAACCCTCCTCCATCTCAATATTTTCTCACAATCCAACCCTTCCCTCTGCCTCAAACTCCACCATTATAAACAACAAAATTTACAATTGAATTCTAAGAAGACAAATTTTTCTAGGGCGAGCCACTAATAATCTTGATGGACCTGCAAAGGGTGCCCCTATGACCAGAAGGGAGCTTTAGCAATGTAGGGAAGTTGGAGTATGTGGTGAACTTGGGAATACGGATGCTAGAGCTTTTGGGTGATTTCTGAATGCCAAGAGAGAGGGTCAGCCCGAGTTTATGTAGTGAACCCCAAGGGTCCAAATTCTAATATGACTCTAAGTCCTACTTGGTAGGTGAGTTCTCTTTTCAGAAAGAGATTGGATTTTTTGCCGTTATCAGTTCAAACTTTCCTCTTTGACTGAGATCAGAGATCTTGTTAAAAGAGAAATTTGATTAGGATTCTAATCCTTGTTATGGATTATTGTGGACAAATGGGCCGGACCCAATTTAGCTTAACTTGGGGGATGACCAAACTCATAGAGCAGGCAGTTCCCAAGGTATTCTAAGCATGGGCTCAATCAAGATTGAGCCAAGACTTTAGGTCGTCATATATTTATGATGTTATTGGTCCTCGTCAGGTGATAATCATATTTTATACTATGATTTGCATTGAATTTTGATATGATTTAGGATACTTTTCATACAGTTTGGGCCATAATTGCTACCTAATTCTATTAATTTGTCTTTGCAGGCCTAAATGATGATTTTTAGCATAAATGACAGTTTTGAGCGTAAATTGTGTAACTTGAGCTTGGAAAATCAGAATGACCTGAATTTAGAAGCTTTGGAAAGTTAAGAAGAAGAGCTACAACTTTCATGTTTTGGGTTTTTCCTAATTCTGACTTCACAAGTGTGAAAACTTGTCTTGAAGTTGTGAAAAGTACGCTGGGAACTAAAGAAAAACATCTTTGGACGTGCTTCAGTATTTCTGCCATAACTTGAGCTGTAGACCTCGGATTGTGCTTATTCTTGAACTACCAGAAATATAATTGAAAGGGATACAATTAATATGTTTAACACTTTTCCAGATTCAGACTCTATCATGCTAAAATTTGGCCCGAAAGTCTTCGCCGCGGCGAAACCTGCATCAGATGTAAAAATAAAACGACGCGTTTTAACTTGCTAGAACTTCATCCTTAAGTGAGAGAGGTATAAATCAGAGTGAAAAGGAAGAGAAATGGGGCTTAGTTCGTTATTTGGGAGGCAGCTTATGGAAGGAGAAGATTATTGAAGATTTGGGCTTCAAATTAGAGAAGATTTCTCCATCTTTTGCTTGTTTTTCAATGATGAATTTTGATTCAGTTTGTTTTTATTATTTTATTTCGTTTTTGAGTATGAACTGAGTTTTTTAGCTAGGTTTGATGTAACCTTGATACAATGATTCAAATTCATATGAATTGATTTACTTTGAGTTTTAATTTCATGATTGAGTGTTTATCTCTTTGCTTAATGACTTTTGGATGCTTGATCACCATTCAAATGTGTGTTGTTCACAATGAGACTGAGAAGTGATTTGTGATTGTGCCTCTTGGGATAAATACCGTAGATTAAGCAAACGCTAGAGATAGGTTTAGCGATCTATGAAATCTAGATCGAATTCCATAAAGCTTAAAAGACTTTGAACTATTAATCTTCAATTTGTTGGGTGCGGAAGCTTAATAGGGATAAGTAGGGAAATGTAGCCTGAGAATGTATGTTTTACAACTTAGGGAATTCGATTTTCAATCAAGGAATTAGAACTTGGGTAATAGATTCTATGATTTGGGTTAGCGTATCTAGGTGAAATCAACACCCTAGCATTTTTTTAGCATTGTTTAATTAGTTAAGTTGTTGGGTTTTGCTTTAATTTCATTATCATTCATTTATATTTTGTTAATTTATATTTAATTGTTAATTTTCCATCAATCCAATTTATTGTTTCTTCAATTAGGACTTAAACTAGGGAAATCGGTACTTAGTAACACTATCCTCGTGGGAACGATACTCTACTCATCACTCTATTACTTGTGCGACTAGTATACTTGCTATTTATGCATGTTGTAGGAAACATGCATCATCAGGTCCAATATGATTTTTAGCCCATACAATTTGTCCTCCACTCTCTAAGTTAAAGGATATTTAGCTTAGAGAGTAGATTCTATTACTCGTATTCGGGATACGGATAGGTCATTGCTCATGAGAGGAGGACTTGACTGTTAAGGGTGCCTTTGAGGCAAGGTCAGTTCGGCTCAATCTCAATGCTCGAGCCGAATGAATTGGAGATCATTAGGATCGTATCTAAGGCGATTATAGAGAATTTCATTTGACGCTCGCCTAGTTTGACAATGTTTAGCTGGGGGATTGCATCTACTGAGCCAAACGGGATGCCACTTCATTTTGGCCAGTTCCAAAGAATGGCATCGCTCGGTACTGCCTTGGTAGTGGACCTATCATGGATCACAGGGATAAAGGAGTAATGATGTAACTTGGTGATCACTCCCTTATGGTGGTTCAGGCGAATGTGATTAAATATTTGTGTCGTTTCAAATTTGGTGATATGAATATGCTGTTTAGGGCCAAGCCAAAAGGAGATGTAGTTGGTTCCTCTGAATTCACATAGGTTTGGGACTCAATCCTCTCATCGAGGGTTTAACCCGATATAACCAAGCCGCGCCGGACATATCGCATGAGTGAGTTCTTGAGCGCCATGATGAAAGTGTATGTATTCTGCTCCTTGTGATCTACACGTGACATAGGCTAGGCTGGAAAATGAAAAGTCTCTGCCTTTTTACTGCCAATGGTTTTCTTCCACCTGTCTTTTGTAGACTAAACTCTTTAAGTGTGACAACTCTTCGTTTTTTGAACTCAGCTTCTTCATTTGAGTTTGTTTTGAGAGAGAAAGCACCGATGAACTTTTGCTCTTAAAAACTCATTTTTTGACTGTCTATCACCGTCCATGTTTTTTGCTTATTTTTCTTTGTTTTTCATTTCTTTCTCATTTCTAGGTAAAAACCGAGCATTTTAGAGGCGTTTTTAGGGGGATTTGGGTTTACATTGAATCTGGGTTTTGAACTTTTAGGGAAAAGTGGTTTTGTTGGATTTTTAGGCTGGTTTTAGGGGGTGAAGTGATTTTTGGGTTTATAGTGGAGAGAAGGACGAAGGTGAAGAGTTTTCTTTTTGTTTTGGGGAAGAGAAGTTTAGTGGGATTGGTCCGAGCCAAACAACGAGCAAGGTTTAACTCTGAGTAACTAAGTAGCTCCGAGTCGACTAGGGGTCAAAATATCAGATGCGGGCCGTGATGTCTGGAGGGAATAAGTACGAAGATGCGCTGACCATAGTGGTGATCCCAGAAGGTGATGAGACGGATCCATCCAAGAGGGTGAGCATTGCCTTTCATCTTGGTGACATGCCGAGCAGCCGTGCTGCAAAGTTGAGCGACGATGACTCAAATGATGGGGTTCTAGTAGCAAATCTGACTAGGAAGATGTTGTCGACGAGGGTCGGGCTAGTGATGGTGAGGTTCCCTCAACCAGTGGTGGTAGCGAGGACGAGCAGAGCCGTCCCAGATTGGGATGTTGGTAGATAATCCATCGTCCCGAATTGAACCAATGGGGCTTACAAAGCTTAGGTATCTATACAAGATACTAACTTCCATCGAAATGAGGGTGCCGCCTAGGCATGAGAGGGTGGACTGGTTCGTGCCAGGTTGGATCAGTATCTATGCGTAGACCTTGGTAGAAGGGATGTGTTTCCCCATTCCTCGGTTAGTGCATGATGTTTTGAGCCACTATGGTATCGCCCCAAGCTAATTGATGGCAAACGTGTGGCGGATGCTCATGTTTATCGAATGCTTATGCGCACGACTCCATATAGAATTCAAGGCTATGGATCTGCTCTATTCATACTATTTGAATGAGCATAATAAGGAGAGAGGTAGGTACCTCTTTATGCACCGGCACGATCGGAGACACCTGGTAACCGGACTGAAGACATATGACAAGAAATGGAAAGATGATTACTTTTTTGTTAAGGGCGAGTTGGTCTTCAGGGAAGGTGGAGCGAGGGCATTCCTTTCTTCTAGCAAACGACAAGTGAGGATATTTAATTTTAGCTAAGTGTTGGAGTACTGAATCTCATTGTTTCTTCTTTTGCAGATTTGAACTACAACAAATCATTGCCGGGACTCCATGTCAAAGAGAAGAGCCAAGCGATCCTCTCTTTGTCAAAGGAGGAAAGAAACTATTGCCAAGTGTTAGACAAGGCAAACCTTCGGAGGAGCCCTTTGTGGAGCCACGTCCTTGAGGTACAGCAAGGTATCTTGGTCTCACTTGGGAACCTGTTGTTGTATGTCTTATTGGTCCGGTAAAGCAACCTTCTCATCTTTGGTAGATCTGTACGTCATCTACTAACCGCTAAGGAATTATGTCTTATAGAAGAGAGGATGTTGAGTGAATTCAAGGTTCCAACTGTTAAAGAAATTAGGGAGAAACATCAAACCGAGTCGGTGAAGAAGCGAAAGAGGACGGAACCGGGTGGAAGCTCTTCTGTAGCGGTTAAGACAAATCCAGGCCATGTCTCTCTACCTGCTCAAAAGGTGATGCCGACGGCGACTGTGGTCGTGTCGGATGACGATAGCGTGAAGATCATCATCTCGTTTGATACATTCTTTGTTGGGGCTGTCTTGGAGTCTTTCCCTCTTCCTGAGGATAAGCGCTAGTTGGGGCGGCTTAGTATTGTGCAAGCGGCGAGTAGACAATGACTCGGTTCTTTCAGGTAATTGATTTCATTTTATCTTGTATCAATTATTTTTTCACTTGTCTAAAATTCGTTTGCTTTTTTATGATTGTAAGCTCTTTCCAAGTGTGCCCATCTTCAGAAGTTGGTCACCTCGCAGGAGAGAAGGAATAAAGAGTTGAAATGGCACAACAAGGAGCTTGTTGATTCCAACTCTGAGTTAGAAAGCAGGTTTTGTGCCAGACAGGAATGAGAGAATGAGCTTTAAAAGAACCGCATGGATCTTACTCGGCAGTTGTAGAAAGCTCGAGCCGAGTAAGAGATCAAGAGAGTCTCCCTCAGCAATAGGCTGGAGACTGTTTCTATTGAAGCGGTCTTAAAGACTCACTCGAAGCTTATGGAGGAGTATAAGGAGGGGAAACATGGCGAATGGGAGCTGAACAAGGACATCGCGAAGTATAAAGCTTTCCTCGTGGAGTAGGGACTCGGGCTTGGGTCGAATGGTTGTGAAGACGGACTCGTTGCTTCCAAAACTCGAGTGGGCGAGCCTGGTGATGGATCAAAGGAGCTAGCTGAGGGATTAGTTGCATCGAAGAGTCAATCCATCAGGGACGTTACCGGGCCAAGCAGCTCAGCCATTAAAGACGTTTAATTTTGAAGTTTGTTTAAGTTTTTGTGAGTGCCAAGTGCACATTTTGGTTTTAAGTGCCGAGGGCACTAAGTAGTATGAAACTCAGTCCATGGGGCTTTTTATGATAGGGGCTCAGCTCCATTTATTTTCTTCTTTTGATATATGAAATTTTCTAAATGTTGCAGATTTTTGATTGTTTGAATAACTTTGTGAAAGGAGTGTCCTTTGTGGCCCTTGGAGCGTTTTATATCAAAACACTTAAACATCTGTAATAATTGAATAATACTTCTATTACCTAAATGATGACAAAATTCAAACTGGAGAAAAATCATCTAACAAAAGTGAGGGGAGTGGACAAGTCCACCTTGTCCCCCATTGTAAAGAATAACTAGGCGCTAGTGGCAGCAGAGCCAAGCCTATTAGTTTCAGAAGTGATAGGCTTTTAGATAGGCGGTGTTCCAACTGTTTGTGATGTTCTTGCCCTCTAGTGTTTGTAGTTGATATGCTCATTTCTTGACAACCTTGGTGATTTTGTAGGGTCCTTCCCATGTAAGGCTGAGCTTGCCAGCTCCTAGTACTCTTGTGTTCTATAACACTTGGCGCAACACCCAATCGTCGACTTTGAAGACTCTGGCTCTGACATTCTTGTTGTAGTGCCGAGCCATTTTTTGTTGGTATATGGTGTTGTGGATAACGCTTGATCCCTTAGTTCGTCAGTGGTGTCAACATTATGATAAAGTTGTTGTCTGTTGGTGTCTTCGTTCATCCATTGGAGTCAAGCCAAGGGAATCACCACTTCTGCTAGAATGACAGCTTTTGAACCATAGGCCAAGGAAAGTGGGGTTTCTCTTAAAGATGATCATGTCGTGGTACGATAGAACCATAGCATCCTAGGGAGCTCATCTGCCCAAACACCCTTTGGTTTTTGTAATCTCTTTTTCAATGTCTAGAGAATGGTTTTGTTTGAGGACTCGGCTTGTCCGTTTGTTTAAGGATAGTGCGGCCTGAAGAAGCTTAATTTGATCCCCACATTCTATAGAAGTCTAGGAGCCTGAATTGATAAATTGGGAGCCATTGTTGGTGACTATTTCCTTTGGTATGCCGAACCAATAGATCACATTCTTCCCCACAAAGCTATTTACTTCATGATCTCTGACTTGAGCGAAGGCTTCTACTTCTATCCACTTGGTGAAGTAGTCGGTGACCGCGAGCATGTTAACCCTTTGGCCTAATGCGATTGGAAACTTTCCAACGATATCTATCCTTCACTTCATGAATGGCCAAGGTGTGAGGATGGAACTGAGTCGTTCTGGAAATAGGTGTGACATTTTGGCAAAGCATTGACAGTTGTCACACTTCTTGGCGTACTTGGCCGAGTCGACGCGCATGGTAGGCCAGTAGTAGCTAGTTGTCAATGCTCTGTTGGTGAGGCTTTATCCCCCAGCATGATTGCTACACTCACCTTTGCGGAGTTCTATGAGCACTGATGCGTTATTTTACAACATGCAATGTGTAGTAAGTGCACTAGTCGCAAAAAGTAATAGAATGTTGAGTAGAGTATCGTTCCCACGAGGATTGTTTATTAAGTACTAATTTTCGTAATTTGTATCAAGTTAGAGTAAGCGAAAAATGGTTGGATTTGCAGGAGACAATTAAGCTGAAGTTAAAACAAAATCAACAATGTAATTTAAAATCTAATTAATGAAGGCAATATCAATTCAAAATAAAGCGGTTAGGGTTTTGACTTCACTAGGATTTTTTGGTTTAGTCTACGATTTTTGTTGCTTCTACGTTCACATGCAAAGATTATAAATCGGACACCCTAATCTGCAGAATATACATTCTCAGGCTATATTCTACTCCCTACTAACTTTCGCACCCTACAAATTGACGGTTAATAGTTCCAAGTCTATTAAGCTAAGTGGAATCCTAAATTGATTTCATGGATCTCTGAACCTATCTCTAGTGTTAAATCAATGAATGGTATTTACTCTAAAATGCTGATACATGAATCACTTCTCAGTCTCATCATGCTCAACAATTAATTGCAATTAGAACAAGAATAAATACATAATCCAAGCAATAAAATGTGAAAGCAACATCAATTTATAGATTAGACATTAAAATCCCAATTACATCAAAATCCTAACCCAAAAGTGAGTTAATTCATACTTAAAATAAAGCAAATCATAAGAAAAACTGTAAAAACAGAGTTCAACATGCTAGAAAAACGAAAGAAGAATAAAATCTTCCCTATTTGATGAACCCAAAGGCTTCCAATCTCCAATTCCTTTGCTCTCCCCTCCAAACAGTGTCGAACCCCCTTTAAAATGAACAAGTCCCTCTTAAATAGTCTTCCCCAAAACCCTAAGACTAATCCAGTATAATTAAAACACGCAGTTTTAATAAACAGAAATTTTGCAGTTTTCGCTGCCACGAAGAATAAATTTGGCCGTAGCATCGAGTTGGATTTTATTGAACTATTTGATCCAAGACTTTCTCGCCGCGGCAAAGAATAAAACTTTGCCGCAGCGAACTTTTTTGAAATTATGAAACTACCCTCCGCTTGCTTCTTTGCTTGAATCTTCAATCTTAGTGATCCCCAATAGGAACAAGCTTTATAGTGCTTCCAATCCGCATCAGAATTTTCCCGATTCCTGAAATTCTCTTGATTCTGGGTCCAAAAACTCAATTTCGCTTGGTTTTGCTCTAATTGCACGTTTTGGCTTGAAACGTAAAATATATGAAATTAAGTTGCAATTCAAGCACAAATTTAAGAAGAAGTATCCAAAATCCAGCCAAAAAGCATAGATAAAACAGTATAATCCTAGGATTATCAAGCACACACTTAGCTTTCTTAGGGGTGATACACTTGAGGTATGGTCCCAAGAACAATCTTCTGAGTAAGCAGCCTTTATGTACGATGAATCATGTTGCTTTAGCTTTGAGCTGTTGTGCCTCATTCTTGTTTGTGGGGAGTTCGTCGTTCTATAGGTAATGGAAGATGGGGGTCCTCCATGACTCGTCTGGACCGACTATAGCAACTTTGGCCAAACCGAAGGCAATTGCTAATATTTGTACGTGTACCAATAGGATCATTGTTGGTTGCTCATTCTTCAAAGCCGAACAAAGGTTCGCGAGGGCGTCTGCATAGGATTTTTCGATCCTTGGGACATGGGTGGTTGTGAACTCTTCAAAAGATGATTGGAGCTCTTTGGCTAAATTTAGATACAAGGTTATCTTGGCGTCTCGTGCCTGATAAGAGCTTTGGAGTTGGTTCACAACCAGTTTTGGATTTCATTTCTATCTTTTTGATCCCCATTCCTTTGGCGAGTGAGAGCCCAACGATTAGCGCCTCATATTCGGCCTTATTGTTGGTTACTTTATATTCGCACCGAATAGCTTGTTGCGAAGTATCTCCTTCTAGGGAGATGAGCACCATTCCCAATCTGCTACCGTTGACATTGCTTGAGCCATCCACTGTTAGGATCCACTTGGAGGGTAAGTGATCAATCAGACATAGGACCTTTCTCTCTGCTTGAACAAAAGTGTTAGGTGTGAAGTCGACAATGAAGTCAGCTAGCACTTGAGATTTGATCACAGTGCGGGGTTAGAAGGAGACATCGAATTCACTCAATTCCACCGCCCACTAGATGAGCGGACCTGAGAGATCCGGCTTGTAGAGTATTTTTTTTCAATGGGTAGGAGGTCAAAACTGTGATCAAGTGGCATTGAAAGTATGGTCATAGCTTCCATGCGGCTGTAATTAGGGCAAGCGCTAGTTTCTCAAGCTGGCTGTACCAAGTCTCAGTGTCAAGAAAAGACTTCCTAGTGTAGTAAACTGGTAGTTGCTTTCCTTCTTCCTCTTAGATCAGTATGATAGATGTGGCAAATTCTAATACTGCTAGATAAGTAAAGAGTTGTTCCCCTGTCTTCGGCTTAGAGAGCAGTGGAGGTGATGTTAAGTACCGTTTCAATTGAACTAATGCCTCTTCGCATGCTTGAGTCCATTCGAACTTTTTTGACTTCTTGAGAGTGGTGAAGAAGAGATGGCATTTTTTTGTCGACTTGGAGACGAAACGGCTCAAGGCGACTATCCTCCTTGTGAGACGTTGCATGTCTTTTATACTGGTTAGGGAGAGGATGCCTAGAACTGCCCTGATCTGATTTGGGTTGGCCTCAATGTCACACTACATCACCATATACCTCAGAAATTTGCCAGAAGATAAACAAAGGAACACTTGGCTGGATTCAACTTCATATTTTATTTCCACAGCACCTCGAAGGCTTGTCGAAGGTGGTCAAGGTGCTACTCGACAATTATGATTTTACTAGCATATCGTCAATGTACACTTCCATAGAATCTCCTAGTAGATTAGAGAACATTTTGTTCATAAGTCGCTGGTAAATGACTCCAGCATTCTTCAGGCCGAACGACATCACTTTGTAGCAGTAGATGCCTCATTTGGTGATGAAGTCGATGTTTTCTTGGTCGTTTGGATGCATCAATATCTGGTTGTAGCCGAAGAAGATGTCCGTAAAGCTTAGTAATTCATGTCTGGCGGTGGCATCCACTAGCATGTTTATGTAGGGAAGTGGGAAGGAGTCTTTGGGACAAGCTTTGTTTATGTTGGTAAAGTCAATGCAAACTCTCCATTTCCCGTTCTTCTTCTTCACTACTACCACATTCGCCATTCAGTTTAGACTTTGGATAATGGACCTCCCAAACTGAGCCATTGCTAAGTAGTTTCTCCACCTCTTCATTAATCACCTTGTCTCTCTAGAGAAAACATTCTTCTCTTCTGTCTCACGGTAGGGTAGTTTGGGTTGACATTTTGTCAGTGCACAATAGCTTCGGGGTTGATCCTGGTCATATCGGAGTGTGACCAAGTGAAGCAATCTTGGTTCTCCTTTAGAAAATTGATGAGCTTTCTTCGAATATCCAGTGAGAGTTGGGCTCGTACTTGTGTCTTTCGGTCTAGAAAATCTGGGTGAATTTGGACCTTATCCAACTCTTCCATAGCTGGTTGGTCGGACTCTGCTATTCCAGTTGGAGGGGTCTATAGTTGCTACAAGGTGCCATTGTTTGTCTTGAAAGCATTTTTATAACAATCTTTAGGGGCCTTTTGATCTCCATTTATCTCTTTGATGTCGCACTTAGTGGGGAACCTGATAGTCTGGTAGAAAGTTGAAGGAATAGCCCGCATGACATGAATCCACGGTCAACCGAGGATCACATTGTAGGGTTAGAGGGCATCTAATATCATGAAGATGGTTTGATGGTTGATCCCTTTGGCTTAGAACAGTAGGGCAATCTCCTCGATGGTGTACTTTTGTTCCAAGCTGAATCCTACGAGGAAAGTTGGGCGATGGTTGATGCTAGACTCATCCAATCGCATCACCTTAAATGCTTCAAGGAACATAATGTTTGTTGAGGAGCCGGGGTCTATTAGGATTCTGCTGACAATGATGTTGGCAATCTGGAGGCTAATTACGAGTGTATCGTGGTGGGTATTCAAAAGTGTTACTGCCTCGTTATCCATGAATTCTATAGTCAGATTGGTGACTCTTTATTGTGTTGACCTTGAGTGTTGGAACTACAGGTTAGTTGCGACTCGGGTATGGCACTTTGCCGATGAGTAGCTTACCCCACTAACTTCTGATATGCCTGATATAACACTGTACATTTCGTCTGTTGGAGGGGCTTTTGGTGGAGGAGTGATTTGGTGATCTTTGTTCTTCACTGTGTTCTTCCCCTTGTCTATCAAGATTTCACGGAGATGTCCCCTTTTCAGCAACTTGGCTGCTTCGAGGCAAAGTGCAATACATTCAGCTATATTATGGTCGTGGTCTCCGTGAAATTCACACTATTTGGTGGTGTCCCACTTTACTCTAGGATGCTTCAATTTGGCTGGCCATCTAACCACGTTTCACATCTCCTTCATCAAGGTTACCACTTCCACTGGCTTGATGTTGAGGTTGTAGTTGGGCAACTTATACTTGGGTGGTGTATTGGACCCAGTCTCGTTGTGCCGATTTGGAGGGTGATCTAGTTGGCTTCTGTTATCTTGTATGAAAACTCTTCTCACTAGATAAGGCTCTACTAGTCTTATTTCACGACGTCTATCAAGGCGTCGAGAGCGGCGATCATCATAGGCGTTTTTCTTGGCTCTATGGGCTTCATCTTCCTCCCACCTTATCTCTATCCAAGCACAGGCCCGTACATCCTCCATGGTGTTTTAGTTAAACTTGGTGAGTTCCTTGTATAACTCTTCGTCAGGGAGAAGGCCCTTCCTAAAGGCATCAACCGTAGTCTCTTGATTGCAGTACGGGATCGAGACCTTCTCGCAATTGAAGCGTCCCACATAGTCTTGGAGTGGCTTATTGCGGTGTTTCCATATCCGGCAAAGGTTGCCAGATAATTTCTCTAGTTTTTGGCTACTGGGAAATTGCTCCACGGAGGTATCTGTGAACTGAGCGAATGAAGCAATGGAGTGATTGGGGAGGTTGGTGTACCACTGGAGTGCTGGTCTTATGAAACTAGAGCCGAAGCTTTTGCAAATGCACACCTCACGAAGATCTCTTGGTATTATGCCTATGAACATTCTTTGGTTGTAAGAGGCTATATAATCATCTAGGTCGGTGGTTCCATCATACAGTTTCATGTTGGGGCAGGTGAATTTGCAGGGCATATTTGAAAGGGCAATGGCATCTACGAATGGTGACTCGGCGTAGCTTTGGGGTTGACTCTTTTTTAGGGGTGCTAGCACTCTTGGGATACGTTGGATCAAGGCTTCCATCTCGGCTAGTCGTTTGGTTAACGTTTGTTCAAAAGCGGTTGGTGTAGGGGCGCTAAGGTTGTGAAGGAATTGAGGGAATACTCTTGGGTTGATGAGGATGGCCATGCCGAGCGATATGGTCTAGGGAGTGGTGTTGGTTAGCAATTGCATCGGGTGTGTTTGTTAAAGTGTAAAGGGAGTGTTCAACTGCTGGGAAGGCACAATTTAGGCGTGTGTTTCAGCAGCTAGGTTGGTTGAGGGGTGGATAATTTCTTCTTGGGTTGGATCGGCCACAACTGTGGCAGTGTTCGAGTCTCAATTTGTGTAGGTACCAGTGAAGGTGCCGCTGTCTAGGCTTATGAACAATTGTCTGGGTTGAGTGGGGGGTTGAGAGGTGGACGATGATGCTGGTTGAATGACCAATCCAGAGAGTAAAATTGCCTTACCTTATCCTGGAGAGCTTGATTTTTAGCGCAGATGGCGACGTTCTAGGCTTCCAGGGCTTGATATTTATCGTTGCTTTCTTGCACCAATGCAGTGAGGGCTTTGATATGGGCCGTTACATCCGGTGCTGAATTTTACGTATGGTTGGTCATGACGGCTGAATAGATGGAAGAGAGCTAAATGGTAGGTCACTTTGGATCATTTGATTAATAGGGTCCCACAGTGGGTGCCAAATTGTAAACGATAAAATTTACAATTGAATTCTAAGAAGACAGATTCTTGCGGGGCCAGCCACTGCCAATCTTGATGGACCTACAGAGGGTGTCCCTATGACCAGAGGGGATCTTTAGTGATGTAGGGAAGTTGGAGTATGTGGTGAACTTGGGAATACGGATGCTGAAGCTTTTGGGTGATTTCTGAATGCCAAGAGAGAGGGTCAGCCCCTGTTTATATAGTGGACCTTAGGGGTTCGAATTCTAATAGGACTCTAAGTCCTATTTGGTAGGTGAGTTCTCTTTTCAGAAAGAGATTGGATTTTTCGCCTTTATCAGTTCAGGTTTTCCTCTTTGACTGAGATCCGAGATCTTATTAAAAGAGGAATTTGATTAGGATTCTAATTCTTGTTATGGACTGCTGTTGGCGAATAGGTTGGACTTAGTTCAGCTTAACTTAGGGGATGGCCTAACTGATAGAGTAGGCAATTCCCAAGGTATTTTAAGTGTGGTCTCAATCGGCATTGGGCCAAGACTTTGGGTCGTCACATATTTATGATGTTATTGGTCCTCGTCAAGTCCAATATGATTTTTGGCCCATACAACCATCAACACCAATAACTTCAATCTACAACACAAATACACTTCAAAATGCCAACAAACTGCATTCAATCTTCAATCCACACACAAATACACTTCAAAATCCCTACAAACTGCATTCAATCAATTTCTCCAATCAAATTTGAACCAAAAAAACAAACCCTATCGCGCGAAGGCACGTGAGATGTGTTCAGCAACAGCTGGGTGATGAGGTTGACTAAGGGTGCAGGAGGACGGGAGTGGGAGCTGCGGGAGAGGAGGTGCAATGGCCTTCTTTGCGCGCATAGGTGTCGTGCAAACTATCGTTCGCGAATGGGTTTTGCGTTAGCTAGTGGATGGTGTTTGCGACAGCAAAGGAAAGGTGGTGGGTTGGTTTTGGGTGGGGTTGTTGGGAGGGAATTTCAAAAGTCATGGCAACGATGGGAATGGCAAAGGAAGTGCGACGGTGCGTCGACGAGTCATGAGTGGCGAAGGAACTTCAAAATAGGTTGTTCTTTACTTTACTTTTGGTTGCTTTGATTTGATTTTTGGAGTTGTTTGGGAGTGATTTTGCAAGAGTTTTTGTTTGGAGTTTGTTTGGCTATTGATTGAAGTTGATTTGTTGAATTTGGGGAGACAGATTGTTGAAAAAAAGAGAGGGCATTTTCCACTCACCCATCAGTGCCTACCATCTATTTGTAAAAAAGTCACCATCAATGGTGGCTTTGTGGCAGCAGTGGTAGTGGAGATGAGGAGTGGGAGATGAAGAAGATGGGAGGGCAGTTTGGTAATTATACCCCTATATATGTGAAGTTCATTGATTATGTTACTTTTAAGGGTGAGAATTTAAAATAAATGAAACTAGAGGTGGAAACTGTTCATTTCGCCAATCCTTGGGTGGGAACATGTCTATTTGCTCATAAAAACATTATGAAGTCATAACAACAAATTAAGATAGTGGTAAGTTTTCTACAAGAAATATTCACAAACATCTTCAAATTAATAACGAATGAAACACAAAAGACAAGTACATTTTGGAAAAAAAAATAATAAAAAATAAAACTGAAGAGCAAAATTCAAGATAAACCCAGATTAATAACAAAACCAAAAATGGAGAAAAGAGAAAAAAGGAAAACCTGGGCAACGTTGATAATGAACTGGCAGAATTTGGGCTGAATGCAGCATTCCCACGATTGGCTGTGTGTTTGGAAAAAGTTCTCAGTGCAAGAGTTCCTAGCTTAGCTAATGGCAAGATCATCTCTCTCTCTCTCTCTCTCTCTATCTTTTATTTTATATTATTTTACTTATTGATTTAGACAATGATCACACACAAATAATCCGCTTTTCGACGCAAAGAACTTCGAATATGCGTGTTTAATGGTAGAAAATAAACTCTGAAAACAAGTTTCGTGAGTTGTCCGCATGGAATCTTCTGTACTTGACGCTTCTTTTCTGTACTCCAAACTCAGTGAAGAACAACACTCTTAGAAGATGAAGTTGGACTGAGGTGTTTTTATTTTATTTTATTTTTCTTTTATTAATTATAATCCAATTATCAGAAAATCTCAATTAAATATTGTCAGAATCAATGATTTCATTAACTGCTGTTTGCTATAAATTTAGATAAAAAAAATTAAATCAGCGGTTTGACTGACGGTGTATTAATACAAAACAAATGATTTAATTAGAACTAGTAATGATTCAAAAATTATTAAAGATGGCGCACCGAGCTCGGAGTTCCACTCTCGAAGAATCTGATTGACTTGCCCCTCTAACACCACCACGTCATTTACACGGCCATCCTTTCTGGCTATCCGAAGACTACTAATCTTTCTTGGAGATCATTGAGCCGATTCTTTGAATTATCCATCAAAAGCTGGTGTAATGCAGATCCACATTTGCTCTTCGAACCACTCATCATCCACAGCTCTATTTCAAATCCTATTACGTCACAGAGATGCTCAGACTTCTAAAATGTATCACACAAAAAAGCTGAAACAACACGAATTTCAAGTCAATGTGGTTACATATAATGTAGGAAGCAATAACATGGATGGTCATTCGGGAGAATAGAAACTTAAAAAAAAAAAAAAAAAAAAAAATCTTTAACCTTCCCCAAATTTTATATTTCAAAAAAAAAAATAATTAACTCTACCATTTCAATAATACAACATTCTCTAAATCAAATGGACCAAAAATTTAAAAAAGAAGTAATGTAAGAATGGAAGCAATCCGGGTTGAGAAATTCTCTTCACTATAAGCGATGACGATGAGGTGTGTTAATGCGTGATTTAGACACCAACTAATTGACACGTGTGCCGTGTTGATTGGGCTAGGAACACACGTGAATATGGATTGTCAATATGAAATAAATGTAACGAGAGTTTTTAAAGTGGTTCGGATGCTAAGGTAGCAAATCCTACGTCCACTGATTTGTATTAATATGGTGGGTCAGGTCGCTAAAGCGGACTGACTTACAAATGATTGAAAAATAAGTACAAAGCTTTGTTTAGAGAGAGAGTACAAATGTAAAATGATCCAATCCCCTTAATGAAGGGGTCTTCCTCTTCTTATACCCAGCTAAATGTGTGTAATGATCATTAAATCCTTGGGTTGGTGTGTGTGTCAGGATGTAATCCGGCTTTACGTCCCATTACCCATTTCCCAAGCCAATTTTACGCGATTTGGAGCAGGTTAGCGGACACGTGGGAG
Organism: Pistacia vera; assembly: GCF_008641045.1. Classification (NCBI taxonomy): domain Eukaryota; kingdom Viridiplantae; phylum Streptophyta; class Magnoliopsida; order Sapindales; family Anacardiaceae; genus Pistacia; species Pistacia vera. The sequence goes on along the minus strand of NW_022196060.1, from coordinate 210,378 downwards.
CACTAGGGCACTTGGCAGGCCTGACGTGTGCTTACCGTTCTGACGGGAGCAGGTCACGTTTCGTCACGCAACTTCCACGTCAGCCTTTGATTTCTCAGGCATAACAGAAGCCCCCTAGTTTGTAAGGTTTGAGGATCGAACCTTGGAAACTAAGTCATGCCGCGATTGGAGGTTTTGGTTGCTTCGACCTTAATGGAAGAAGCTCGGGACACGACCTTCGGCAAACACGACCTCGCACAATTCTTGCCCAAACGACCTGACAATCGTCATTTTAACGACCTGGACTCGTTGGACGCTCTTTTACGTGCCTTGGAAAGATTCAATGAACCTGCATCCACGCTGTCAGGCGCTTTGCACGCGCTGCAGTGTCTGCCAGAAGCATTAAATGCGTTGTGCTGACTGGGCATCGTTTTGACAGCTTTAACTGCACGACGCATTTGAAACGATGACTCCCATCATGGCATTTAATGCGACGTGGGGCGCATTAAATGCGGGGAGAGAGAGAAGTCCGTCGTTTCAGTTCCGAGAGGTAGTAACCGTCGATTCGCAGTCCATATAAAAACTCACATTTTTCAGATGAGGCCACGAAAATCCCTTTTGCTTCGAGTGATAAGCCTTTGCAAACCAGAAATTATCCTTTTCCAATCGGCGCTTCTCAGGCGACTGAAACGAGTTTCGGCCCCGGTTATGCATCCCAGAAGGTAAGATTTTCTTTCTTTCTTTTTGTTTGTTTGGTTGGTGGGCTACGGCGTTGGGTCTCCTGGTGTTCCACCAGAGATGCGCCACTGTTGCCGGACTCGAGCCGTGGGTGGCGGCTCGAGTTACTATTAGGGTTTTAGAAATTTGTCCCCTACCGCCGCACGGGACAAAATACGAAGGCCTAAATGACTGTGTCTGTCGGTGTTGCAGACTGGAATGGAACCGTCAACATCCAGACCCGAGGAAGGAGCCAGCTCGTCCTCGCGGGAAGTTCCCGATGACCCATCCCTTGACGTCTTCTCGGTTCTCACCCGAGAAGAGCTGGACAGGGTTAGGAAACAGTTCAATGTCCAAGCAGAGGTGTTCCTCGACCACACCCAGTCGTCACGGCATCCTGCTGACGGCCTTGCTGCGGTCTCCGAGGAGATCTTCAAGGGTGGAGGGACGATTCCCTTCCATCCTTTCATCAGGTCGGTCCTGGATCATTTCGGGATTGCACTGATGCAGCTCACACCAAACGCGTATGTCATCACCGTTGTTATGTACATCGCGTGCTGCAAAAACGGCTTGGGAGAGCCAACGGCGGTGGAGCTCGGTGTCGCCTATTACCTTAAAAAGAGTAGGGACAAGGATTCATATTACTTGTCCCGGCGACCTACCATCACCGAGGGAATACATAGCTATCCCAGCAACGCGGGGGCTTACGAGACGAAATTTTTCTTTTTCAGCTATGACGGCTACTACCATTCCAGACACCAAGTAGGTTTTTCCTCGCTAGGTATATAATCTGTTCGCATGCTTTATGATAACGACTTATATTCTTTTGCAGTTAACAGAACGACCAGCCAAGACTTACTTGATGACCCGGACAGGCTCATATCTTTTGGAGTTCTTCCTGAGGAAAGCCGGGACGCGAGGAAGCTCGTGACAACCGCGAACTTGCGGAAGTACGGTTTTTTCAATAGCAAAGCGTCTTTAGAGCCCCTAGAAGGTAAGTTACATCGATTTCCTTCCTGCTCGCGGAGTAGTTTTGTTTACTAACGCACTTGCATGCAGAAGCTATGCCCCCGAAGGAGTCCGAGCAGCCTCGCTGAGACCGTTCGTCTTCCCTCGATCGAGGAGGAAGAGAGCGGCGAAGCTGCTTGCCCCATTCCTGCGCAACCGGTGCAAACTTTCGCACTTTCACAGCCCCTTGTGCATGAAGCAACCAGGGCAGAACAGGTCACTCAGGCAACACCAGCGCGCCCAAGGCGTAAGGCTCTGGCCCAAAGGTCGAAGAAGAGGAAACAGGTTCAGGCCGAAGAGTCTGAGACCTAATCCGAGGATGAGCCCTTGAGGTCGCGAAAGGACTCAAGGAGGTCGGGCAAGGAACCTGCAAGTGAGGCGATTACCGCCGACAAGGCAAAGGACATACCAGTGCTGGACTCGGTGGGAAGCCTGCCCGAGTACCTGCAACCGATAGTCTATTCTCTACTCGAGTGTGGACTATCGGAGTCTTACGATGAGTTCGCTGACACGGGCGATGACCTGATGACCACGTCGTTCCAGCATCTGAGTAAGGTAAACGAGCTGCTCTTAAAATTCCTTTTTGGTTCATTTCTAACCATTTCTTGCTTGTAGGCTCTACTTGCAATGAGGATGTCTATGGAGAGGACTCGGCTGGGAGCTGTAAAGGGTCCAGCGACCTACAGGAGGAGGTCGCGAAGCTCAAGAAAAGCCTGGAGTCCGTCGAAGCCGAAAGAACACAAGCATTTGATGCGACGAACAGGTATCTGAGTCAAAAAGATGCTGCTTTATGAACGGTGGACTTCCAAAAGGCGGAGCTTGAGCAACGCGTGGAGGATGTGAAGGAACTCCAAAGGACAACCGCCAGGCTCTCCAAAGTGGTCGGGGAGAAGGACCAGGAGATCCAGGCGACCTCCATATGGGCCCAGCGAGTTGAACAGGAAAGAGAGGCCTCCGAACAGCAGAGGCAAGCTCTTGAGGCCGAACTCTAGGAGAGTCGGGAAAAGATTGCTTCACTGACTGAGGAAATGCGGATTCAGTCAGAGGAGACGGAGGAAAAGGCCACTGACTGGGCGATCGGGTGTATTTATACCCTCCGACTAAGAAACCCAAATATGGAAATTTTCGACCTCCCGGAGGGGTGGCAAGAGACTTTGCGGATCATGGCTGAGGAAGACGATCAGGCAGTCATAGCCACCCAACGACCCGACCAGGCAGGGGGTTCTGGTTCGAAGGATCCCCCCGACCAGCCGTAGTGTAATGAGTCGACTCCATTGTAATTCGAGTCTAACTTTTGTTTGTACATAAATAAAAATACATTTTCTTTTCAATTGCAGTTTGCTTTTTCATACATAAGTTCAATTTACAATTCAGTTTTACATAAGCAATATTACATGCGAATTCTTACACGCGAACAGAACACATATGAATTGTTTCCAGCGAACAAAATTAAGCTTTACATTAAAAATGAAATTAACATGAACTGATTGAGAGATGAGTTCGGGATTACTGATAGTATGGGCGGAGGTGTTCGACATTCCAAGCTCGAGGTACTTTGGAACCGTTCAGTCTTTTGAGATGGTAAGTCCCCGGTCTGATCACCTTGTCGACCCGGTACGGCCCTTCCTAGTTAGGTCCTAGTACCCCCGCACTCAGCTCTCTGGTCCCAAGGAGAACTTTCTTTAGCACAAGGTCCCCAACCTGGAAGTCTCTTCGCTTGACCTTTGAATCGAAAAACCTCTTTGCTCACTGCTGGTAGGCTGCTATCCTTAGCGAAGCCTTGCTGCGATGCTCTTCAACGAGATCCAAACTTGCCCTCATAAGTGCTTCATTTTCAACCTCATCGTACAAGTCCCTCCAAAGAGAACCAGTTCCCACCTCTACAGGAATCATCGCTTCGCAACCATAGGCTAGCGAAAAAGGGGTCTCTGAGGTGGAAGTTCTTGGAGTTGTCCTGTACGCCCATAAGACTTCGGGGAGGTCGTCAGCCCAATTTCCTTTGGGCGCCCCGAGCTTGGCCTTTAGAGTGTGCTTGATGGTCTTGTTGACTGCTTCAACTTGGCCATTTGCTTGCGGTCTGACGACTGAGGCGAATTTTTTATGGATGCCCAGCTCGTCACAGAACTGTTTGAACTCCTCGTTGTCAAATTGCTTTCCATTGTCCGAGATAAGGGTGTGGGGAATTCCGTAGCGGTATACTATATTCTTGAAAACGAAGTCCTTCAGCTTTCTGGTCGTGATCGTGGCCAGTGGTTCGGCTTCCACCCATTTCGTGAAATAATCTACCGCGATCACAGCATACTTGACCCCTCCCTTTCTAACTGCCATGGGACTGATAAGGTTGATCCCCCACATGGAAAATGGCCAGGGGCTAGACATTGTTATCAGCTCGTGCAAGGGGGCTTGTGGAATATTCGCGAACCGTTGGCACTTGTCACATTTTTTGACAAAATTGTGCGTATCTTCCTGGATCCGGGGCCAATAGTATCTCTAACGAACAACCTTGTTCGCGAGAGACCGAGCAACTGTGTGATTACCGCAGATCCCTTCGTGAATTTCCCTCATAATGTAGTCTGCTTCTTCACTGGTTACACATTGGAGGAGAGGGGTACTGAATCCCCTTCTGTACAGCTGGTCCCCGATGAGTGTGTAGCGAGCAGACCTTGCTCGCAGGACCCTTGCTTCGACCTTGTTGTCTAGCAAAGTCCCATCCTTGAGGTACTGAAAAATGGGAGTCATCCAGGAATCCGGTTGAGTCATGCTCACGGCCTGTTCGATTGAGTTGATAGTCGGAGCAGCCATGAAACGAACAGGAATGCTGTCTGGAACCTCTGAGTCCAACGAAGAGGCTATCTTTGCTAAGGCGTCGGCTATAGAATTGCTGTCTCTGGGGATCTGAGTAATTTCAAAATGCTTTAATGACCCCAGAGCGACCTTGGCCTCTTTCAGGTAGCGGACCATGTTCTCTTCTTTTTCTTGGTATTCCCCTAAAATTTGGTTGATGACCAGCATGGAGTCGCTGTGAATACTGATCGCGGTTGCACCCATTTCTTTGGCAAGTTGCAACCCGGCGAGCAGGGCCTCATATTCTGCCTCATTATTGGTCGCCTTAAACCCGAACCAGAGAATACCATGAATTCAAGCCCCTTCGGGGCTTACTAGGAGGAAACCTGCACCGACTCTTTTCCTGTTCGATGACCCGTCGACGTAGAGGTTCTAGGTCGACAGGTTCTACATACTTTCTTGCACGACCTCGTTGCGCTGTTGCTCGCTCTGGAGATAGGAAAATTCTGAGATGAAGTCTGCAACAGCTTGGCCTTCGATGGTTGACCTGGGCTTGTACTTCAGGTCGAATTGGCTCAGTTCCATGGCCCATTTGAGCAGCTTACCCGAGGCTTCTGGTTTCTGGAGGACCTGCCTGAGGGGGTAATTAGTCATAACGTTGATTGTATGGGCATAGAAGTAAGGTTGCAGCTTTCTGGACGCGATCAGCAGAGCAAAGGCTAGTCTCTCCATTTCTGGATACCACATCTCGGCATCCGATAAACGCTTGCTTGCCTAATAGACTGGCCACTGCGTCTTTTCCTCTTCCCGCACCAAAGCTGCACTGACCGTGAACTGAGAGACGGACAGATAGATGAGCAGGATTTCCTGTGGAAGAGGCTTAGAGAGGAGAGGTGGCTTCCCTAGATGTTCTTTTATACTCTGGAATACCTGTTCGCATTCGGGAGTCCATTCGAATTTCTTGTTCGCCTTCAGAACATTGAAGAATGGCAAGCAGCGGTCTGTCAGCCTTGATATGAAGCGACTAAGTGCCGCTATCCGCCCATTTAGACTCATGACCTGCTTCTTGCTGATCGGGCTCTCCATATCGAGCAGGGCCTGGATCTTCTCGGGGTTTATTTTTATGCCCCGTTGATTAACCATATACCCCAAGAACTTTCCCGATGACACTCCGAACGAACACTTGAGAGGATTCAGCTTCATTCTGTAGAGTCGGAGAATGTCAAACATCTCAGCGAGATGCGCAATGTGTTCTGAGGCGACCTGGGATTTGACCAGCATATCATCCACATAGACTTCCATTGTCTTTCCAATCTGGTCGGAGAACATTCGGTTGACCAACCTCTGATAGGTCGCACCCGCATTCTTGAGACCGAAAGGCATAACTTTGTAACAGTATAGCCCTCGGTCCGTAATGAAGGACGTATGCTCCTCATCCGGCCCGTACATCGAGATTTGATTGTATCCCGAGTACGCATCCATAAAGCTCAGCAGCTCGTGCCCTGAGGTGGCATCAACGAGCTAGTCGATCCTCGGCAGAGGGAAGCTGTCTTTAGGGCAAGCCTTGTTGAGGTTGCTAAAATCAACGCAGGTCCGCCACTTGCCATTCAGCTTATTTACCAGGACCGGGTTGGCGACCCAGGTCGGGTAGAGCGCCTCTCGGATGGACCCATTTCGGAGGAGGTTTTCCACTTCCGATTTTAGTGTGGCGTACCGCTCTGGATCCATCGCTCTTCTTTTCTGGCGAACCGGTCTGGCTTCAACTGCTAATGTTCAATGAATGGAAGATAATGTCCGGGCTGATCCCGACCATATCTGTATGCGACCAGGCAAACACGTCAATGTTTTCCTTTAAGAAGTCTATCAGCTCGGAAGCAAGCTGAGGGTTGAGACAGCTCCCAATCTTTAATACTAGGCTTGGCTCTTTTGGATCAACCGAAACTTCGGTCAAATCCTCAACCGGGCCACTAGGAGGAATTTCCTGAACTCGTGGATCTATGTTATCCTCCGCTGGATCGGGCTGTGGCTTGATCCGACTGATTGCCATAGCCTGGCGAGGTACACATCGTGAAATGCCCTTTCCCTTGTCTGCCATCTGTACCGCTTTTATATAGCATTCGCGAGATGCGCTTTGCGATCCGCTTACTTCCCCTATCCCTGTTGGAGTGGGGAATTTCATCTTGAGGTGGTAAATGGAAGTGACCGCCTTGAAGCTTCTCAATAGAGGTCGCCCCAAGATTCCATTAAAGGCCGATGGGCAGTCCACGACCAGAAATTCGGTAACTCTAGTCACCTCGTCGTAGTCGCCGAGTGTGATTGGTAGCTGGATTGTTCCTCTGGGGATCAGGTTGTTAGAGTAGATGCCCTAGAGCCAATCAATTATTGTAGAATTGACTCTTTGTAATAATGTTCATTAATCAATAATAAAAGGCATTTTATTCTATATCGCGTAAATCATTATTATTGCAATATGTATTGATATATGTCCTTAGAATGGTAGAACCGTGATGAGGGTATCAAGTGTTTCAAATCTTGATAGTGAAACTGTTAGGAAACGACCCGTTCCACACGGAAAACAAAAATTTACAACCATGGATCGTTCCTTAAACCACCAAATCAGGGCATAGAATTACAGTTTATATTTATAGAATCTGCAGAAAAAAAAATCCAAAGGTTTAGATTCATACCCGTTTGGAGGCTCCACCAATGTTGTCTCTGAATGTGTTTGCTACCGATCCAAGTGTAATCGAACCGTAAGGTCCACACGAAGACAATTACACAAGACCAAGGGGATTTGCTAGATCCTTCTTGCCTTAAGAAATCAAGAAGAAAACAAAATGTTCGTTTTTCAATGGAACAGTGAAGGGGCGTGGGAGAGTGTATGGGGTGTTGTTTTTTCTTTTTTTTTCAAAAAGGCAAAATTAAATTCATACTAAAACACACAAACTATTCTTTTTTAGGCAAACCAAGTTGCCCTCTTCCACATGGAATGGGCTTGGACTCCAACCCAAACACCCCATGTTGCCAACACTCCCAAATTAGATATTTTATTTATTTCACATTATTTCAATTAAAATTAATTAATATATTTAATATATATATTACACATTAACAATAATGATAATTTATTTAATATGTGCGAACACACATTCAACCGTAATTTCACTTATTTAATTTTTTAATAAATTAAATAAAGGCTACGACCTCAGCAAATTTAATTGCACTGTGAAATTACCAAAATACCCCTATGCCCAAAAAGACGAAAACGCCCTTATTTCTTCTTGGCTCTTAAATTATCTTATGTGTGTGACCCATAGGCTCCTCATCATACCGTAGTGTATGTATCGCGATTACACCAATTAATCGTCTCACTAATACACAGACCAAGATTGGCCCCTAGCAAGCATCATGGCCACCCGATAGATTCGGATTTAGCAAAGTAGCTACCTGTCAACGATATGGTTACCGTACAATATGATCCTTTCATCATACGTTATCTCGACGAGACGAAGGCATAGAATAGTGTCAACCTTCGTTAATCTCGATATTATATATTCATTTTTTTGACCAATGACCCGTATTAATCTGGATAGAGCAACAACTCAATCCACCTGTGGCCACAATTTCAGTGTCATTGCCATATCGAATTGCGCCATGAAGATAACTTCTCCCGTACCCGAGTGATGACCTTTGTCAATCCCCCATAGTCTTGATACACTTCTTGATATAGCCAATCACCACCGTACTGATAGCTCTGAATAGAACCGCTTTAGACTAGTGTCAAACTATACCATTGGTGCACAAGGCGCTCTGGTGATCTCAATCTAAGGATCACATGCACCACCATTCGTTAGAGGATTGTTCCATAGACACTGGGGTTACCATCCATATAGAATCCTCTGTGTGGTCAGTCCAGTGAACTTGCTGCGGTATATCCGCCTACAACAGCACCCATGTGTTGCACCAGGTTGTCACCAAACAACCTTGACAAGTGAGATCAGTCACTGCCTTTCGACAGGGTCGTTCAACACTATGATAGCCTTACCGTATTATCTGTGCCCTTACTTCAGAATAATACTGGGGCTACGGACGTTTCTAGAATGGCCACCATATGTGCTCATAGGGTTCTCACTATCAAGATTTGAAACACTTGATACCCTCGTCACGGTTCTACCATTCTAAGGACATATATCAATACATATTGCAATAATAATGATTTACGCGATATAGAATAAAATGCCTTTTATTATTGATTAATGAACATTATTACAAAGAGTCAATTCCACAATAATTGATTGGCTCTAGGGCATCTATTCTAACAATCTCCCACTTACACTATAGCCAGTCATTCATGTATTTCATACCAAATGATTTCAAGTGCCTTTCATGCTTCTGCTGCCACAGAGGCTTTGTCAGTGGATCTGCAAGATTGTCGTCAGTATGTACTTTACTAATCTGCACGTCTTTCCGCTTAACTATCTCTTTTATTAGATGGAATCGTCTGAGTATGTGTCTGGACTTCTGATGAGACCGTGGTTCCCTAGCTTGAGCAATTGCTCCATTGTTGTCACAATAGATGTCTATAGGATCAACAATCGTAGGAACCACACCAAGTTCAATGACGAACTTCTTAATCCAGACTGCGTCCTTGGCCGCATCTGACAATGTAATATACTTAGCCTTCATTGTAGAGTCCACTACAGTGTTTTGCTTGGAGCTCTTCCAGCTCACTGCATCGCCATTGAGACAAAATACAAACCCTGATTGCGATCGATAATCGTCTTTATCCGTTTGGAAACTAGCATCACTGTATCCTTTTACAGTAAGCTCATCTTCCCCTCCATAAACCAAGAACATATCCTTAGTCCTCTTCAAGTACTTAAGAATATTGTTGACAGCCATCCAGTGACGCTCACCTGGACGATGATATCTACTACAGTGCTCAAAGCACATAGACATCAATCCGGTACATAGCATGGCATACATGATGAATCCATTGCTGATGCATATGGGATCCTCTCATCCTATCTCTCTCATCTTGTGTTTAGACACAATTCCTTAGAGAGATAACACCATGTGACATCGGAAGAATCCTTTCTTGGATCTTCCATACTGAATCATTTCATACTTTGTCAATATAGCACTCTGACTTAGGCCAAGCAACCTACTGGACTATCACGATAGATCTTTATACCAAGGATGTAGGCTCTTCCCTAATCTTTCATGGAGAAGCACTTGGATAACCAAGTTTTTACCGACTGCAAGTTCGTATATCATTCCCGATCAGAAGTATGTCATCGACATACAACACTAGGAATGCTACTGCGCTCCCACTCACTTTCTTGTAGACACAGGGCTCATCTTCGTTCTTGATAAAACCAATTCTTTTACGCCGTCATCAAACGAATGTTCCAGCTCCTTGAAGCTTGCTTGAGTCATAAATGGATCTCTGCAACTTGCATACCTTATAGTTTTGACTATCAAGAACGAAACCATCGGTTGTGTCATATACACATCCTCCTCAAGGTTTCCACTCGAAAGCATTTTTGACACATCCATTTGCCAAATCTCATAGTCATGATATGCAACAATTGCAAGCATAATCCGGATGGATTTAATCATGGCAACCGGCGAAAAGGTTTCTTCATAGTCAATGCCATGAATTTGTTTGAAACCTTTGGCAACCAGCCTTGCTTTTAGTATGCACGTTGCCATCCATGTCATCTCTTCTTGAAGACCCATTTACACCCTATGGGTTTTATCCCTTCAGGTGGTTCCACCAGAGACCACACTTGGTTCGGGTACATGAGTCCCTCCGATTTCATGGCTTCAAGCCATTTAACAGAATCTGGATCCGATATAGCATCTTCGTAGGTTCTGGGTTCATCGTTTGATAGACTAGTACGTCACCATGTTGAGTCACGAGATAACCGTATCTCTCGGCTCATGGCGTACTTTCCCAGATCTATGGAGCTCCTGTGCTACCTGAGGTGGTTCACTTTGATCCACAAGTTGTGGAGTACCCTCCTCTGATGCTCAACCACTTCCTGTGGTACATCATCCCGTCCTTCGTCTAGTATATCTTGTGGTTCTAGAACTTCATCGAGTTCTACTTTTCTCCCACTAGTACTTCTTAGAAAATATTCCTTTTCTAGGAGACACCAATCGAGCAACAAAGATTTTGCGCTCTTCTGGGTGGTAGAAATGGTTATCCTTTGGTCTCCTTTGATACCCCCAAATTCCATTTACAGATTTTGGGCCCAGCTTGTTCGAAGTCAATTTCTTAACATAAGCTTCGCAACCCCAAATCCTTAGATAAGACAAGTTGGGCTTTTGCCCACTCCATAGCTCATATGGAGTCTTATCTACAGCCTTGACGGCACACGGTTTAAAACGTGAGTCGCAGTCTCTAGGGCATAACCCTAGAATGATGCAGGTAAATCACTAAAACTCATCATGGACCTAACCATGTCAAGTAAGGTTCTATTCCTCCTTTCTGACACTCCATTGTGTTGGGGTGTATAAGGAGGGTGAGTTGTGATACTATCCCACATTCCTTCAGGTACTCAGAAAAGCCCGAGCTAAAGTATTCACCTCCTCGATCCGACCGAAGAGCTTTAATACTTTTGCCCAACATATTCTGTACTTCATTCCTGAATTCCTTGAATTTATCAAAGGCTTCAATTTATTGTCTCATAAGGTAGACATAACCATATCTACTGAAATCATCAGTAAATGTGATGAAGTAATATCCACCTCTGGCTTCAACTGTTAGTGGACCACATACATCACTATGGATGATGCCTAACAGTTCATAGCCCTTTCACTTTGTCCTGTGAAGGAGACTTGGTCATCTTGCCTAAAGTCATGACTCCATACCTCAAATGACTGAAATCAAAAGGGGCCAAAACTCCATCCCTTTGAAGTTTTGCAATGCAGTCTTATTAACATGACACAATCTACAATGCCAGAGATATGTTTGGTTTTGATCGCTATGTTTAGCTTTCTTGGTTTCAATATTGAGATATCTTTATTGTTTAAATCAAGAACATATAATCCATTATATAACCTTGCAATTCCAAATAGAATACCATTCAAACTAAAGGACAACAATCCATTAGATATCTCAAAATGATACCCCATATTATCCAAACGGATACTGAAATATATTTCTAGAAATAGAAGGTACGTGATAACATTATTTAGTTCCAACAATAAACCTGTAGGCAAAGATAAACAATAAGTCCCTACAGCTAATGCAGCCACATGTGCTCCATTTCCAACTCGTAGTCCACCTCTCCCTTGGCGAGCACTCTACTCTGCCTTAGTCCCTGCACATCAGTACAATGTGAGTACCACATCCTGTGTCCATGCCCGATGTTGAGGGAGAGAAGTTAATCTCAACTGAAGTACCTAAAGTCGTAGCCTCTGACTTCTTCTTGCTTGCGAGGAAAGCCTTGCAGTGTTTCCTCCAGTGGCCAGGCTTGCCAAAAAGAAGCAGACTACCTTGCCCTTCCTATGCCACTCTCAGGACCAGAGCAACCTGTCCTTTAGGCTTGGGTGGGTTTGGCCTTAGCCTTACCCTTGCCATTACTTTGCTTTACTGGCAGCAACCAGTAAACAGGCTTGGACTTTTTCAAGTCCTGCTCTGCAGTCCTCAACATGTTCAGAAGTTCTGAAAGGGTTTTCTCCCATCGTGTTCATATTGAAATTCATTATGAACGAGCATAAGAGTTAGGCAAGGATTGCAGAATTAAATCCATTTGTAATTCTGCATCCAAGCCACATCCCAAAGTCTCAAGCCTCTCTATGTGCTCGATCATCTTGAGCACATGAGGACCAACTTGGGCACCCTCAGTCAGACGACTCCCAAATAGTGCTTTCGACACCTTGTACCTCTCATGTCGAGCATTTGTTTCATAAAGCTCCTTGGGTGTAGAATTATGAAGAAGCATCCATATTCTCATGCTGCTTTTGCAGCATAGGTGTCATCGATGCTAACATCAAGCATGTACGCATCAGCATCATCAAGGAACTTTTGATAAGTTTCCTAATTTCCTGAGTGGCATCAGGATCATGCTCAGCCATGTATGGCTTTTCAAGGTATACAATTTCTTTTCTGACTTAGTATATCCGAAGATTATGATGCCAGTTCGGAAATTGGATCCATCCAACCTGTTTTCTTTTTTTCGATTATCGGTCGTAGGTTCATAATGCTCATTTTTGGTGAATCTACAATTGCAGAAAAGATAAAGTTATTATAAAGTTCATTATTATTTAATATGGTCTTTTATTAAACGATACTCCCACTATTTTACTCAAGCCAATAGCCCTCCACTATTAACTCGGGAAAGCCCCGTTGGCTTTCCTAGTGGACCGAGACCCCATCCTGCCCATTTCAAACCTTCGCTTTGGTGAACAAGCCAAAATGGTTTGATTAGGTAGGCCAACAAACTTAATCCACACCAATTGATAGCTCCCACTATCACCTCAATGTGAAAAAGCCAACAAGCCAATCACACAATTCAATGGCTCCAACCATTGTCCTCAAGTGTGATCTCAGTATCATTAGAGTGGACACTACATGTCACCACTACACATAATATGTGTACTGCTCTACTATGCCTATGACGCGTTTTATCACCTTCGCTTTGGCGAACAACAAAACCGTTATTTTAAGTCGACCCATCACCATTGAAAACTCCAATGATTTTAACCTCCCACTGGTAGAAGCGTACCCTTCGCTTTGGCAAATAGGTTTCGACGAACAATGGTTTGATAAAACCATGGTGATAGAAGGCACAGGTGACTTAATATACTTAGTTGAGGGGTTTGTTATTTAATGTCTCATCAGATTATTATCTTTGTTAGAACGACATTGTTTGGCATGTTATTCAACATTCAACCTTAGCATGCATTCTAAACAAAATTAAACGTGCCGTACATGGCCTAACTAAAACTGATCTCCTCGAGCCTAAGGGATCGGTGGGTCACCTAGGATCTTGTAACAAAATCTTGAGTCTTCAAGTATGGTTCCTCGTCTTTCGCTCCGTCTCCAGGTACATTACAAAAACATCATTCTAAATTTACAAAAATAATATCAAACTAATTTTACATCAAAAAATTTAGAAACCTCGATTTACATTCGAGGGAATTAGATGAGAAAAGAATGTACATTAAGAAGAAGAGAGAAGGCAGGACACGCAGGCCCTATTTAAAATATTACAGCCATACATACCCAAAATATTTAAAACATTCACCCTTAGGTCTAAGGCTCATGTATCGCGCATCATGCAATATACAAACAAGTACAAAGCATACATTTCAAAAATATCAATTCTGATCAGGTGGGTTATTATTAATTACCCTTCTAAATGTGCAGAATGTACATTGGCTTTATAGGTTATTAAAACTGCAGATTAGTCCTTTTGCAAAAAATAGAGATTGGGAAAGCTACAGCCTTTGCCGCGGCGAGGATTTACAGTATGCATTTCCCCCCTGATACTTCGCCGCGGCGAAGGTTTTATCTTCGCCGAGGCGAGGATTTAAATTAGGTCTAGCCGCCACAGACTTCGCCGCGGCGAAGTTTTATCTTCGCCGCGGCGAAACGTCCAGAGCTCCTCGCCAAAAAGCTTCGCCGCGGCGAAACCTGGAAATCCCCAATTCGTACAGTTCCGTTTTTGCAGTTTTTGTGTATAAACACGAATCCAATCAAATCAAACGTACATACGTTCAACCAGGATATTAACCACCAATATACATTCATCACACATTTAAACCAGTTTATCATTTGAATCATTCATTCAACAGTGGATTTACAGATTTTTCATGGCAATTCATCAAGGCAGCATGTTATCACAAATACATGTATCAACCATTCATAACTGTAAATCTAGTACCCTAGGCTCTGATACCACTGTGGAAACGACCCGTGTGGCAGCGGAAAACAAAAAATTTACAACCTTGGATCGTTCCTTGAACCCAAAATCGGGCAAGAAAATTACAGTTTATTTTATAAGAATCTGCAGAAAAAAATCCAAAGGTTTAGATTCATACCCACGTTTGGAGGCTCCACCATGTTGTCTCTGAATGTGTTTGCTACCGATCCAAGTGTAGGATCGAACCGTAGAGGTCCACCACGAAGACAATCACAAGAACCAAAGGGATTTGCTAGATCCTCCTTGGCCTAAGAAATCAAGAAAAACAAAAATGTTTGTTTTTCAATGGAACTGAAAGGGGCGTGGGAGAGTGTATGGGTGTTGTGTTTTCTTTTGTTTTTCAAAAGGCAAAATTAATTCATACTAAAACACAAACCACTATTCTTTTTATAGGCAAACCAGTTGCCCTATTGCCACATGGAATGGGCTGGGCTCCAACCAAACACCCCATGTTGCCAAACACTCCCAAATTAGATATTTATTTATTTCATCATTATTTCAATTAAAAATCAATTAATATATATTTAATATATATATATAACATTTAACAATAATGATAATTTATTTAAATATGTGCGAACCACATTCAACCGAATTTCACTATTTAATTTTTTAACAATTAAATAAAAGGCTACGACCTCAGCAAATTTAATTGCACTGTGAAATTACCAAATACCCCTTCACCCAAAAAACGAAAACAAACCCCTTCTTTCTTCTTGGCTCTTAAATTATCTTCTATGTGTGTGACCCATAGACTCCTCATCATACCGTAGTGTATAGTATCGCATTAACACCAATTAATCGTCTCACTAATACACAGACCAAGATTGGCCCCTAGCAAGGCATCATGGCCACCCGATAGATTCGGATTCAGCAAAGTAGCTACCTGTCAACGATATGGTTACCGTACAATACGCTCCTTTCATCATACTTATCTCGACGAGACGAAGGCATAGAAATAGTGTCAACCTTCGGTTACTCTCGATATTAATATTCAGTTTCTGGACCAATGACCCGTATTATAATCGGATGAGCAACAACTCAATCCCACTGTGGCCACAGTTTCAGTGTCATTGCCATATACTGAATTGCGCCATGAGATAACTTCTCCCGTACCCGGGAGTTTGAATCCTTTGTCATCCACCATAGTCTTGATACACTTCTTGATATAGCCAATCACCACCGTACTGACAGCTCTGAATAGAACTGCGTTAGGCTAGTGTCAACTGTACCAATTGGTGCACAAGGCGCTCCGGTGATCTCAGTCAAGGATCACATGCACCACCATTCGTGAGGATTTGTTCCATAGACACTGGGTTACCATCCATATGGAATCCTCTGGTGGTCAGTCCAGTGAACTTGCTGCGGTATATCCGCCTACAAACAAGCACCCATGTGTTGCACCAGGTTGTCACCAAACAACCTTGACAATGAGATCAGTCACTGCCTTTCGACAGGTCGTTCAACACTATAAGCCTTACGTATTATCTGTGCCCTTACTTCAGAATAATACTGGGGCTACGACGTTTCTAGAATGGCCACCTTGTGCTCATAGGGTTCTCACTATCAAGATTTGAAACACTTGATACCCTCGTCACGGTTCTACCATTCTAAGACATATATCAATACTATTGCAATAATATGATTTACGCGTATAGAATAAAAATGCCTTTTATTATTGATTAATGAACATTATTACAAGAGTCAATTCCCAATAATTGATTGGCTCTAGGGCATCTACTCTAACAAGAACCCATGAGCACATGTGGTGGCCATTCTAGAACGTCCGTAGCCTAGTATTATTCTAAAGTAAGGGCATAGATAATACGGTAAGGCTATAATAGTGTTGAACAACCCTGTCGAAGGCAGTGACTGATCTCACTTGTCAGGTTGTTTGGTGACAAATTGGTGCAACACATGGGTGCTTGTTGTAGGCGGATATACCGCAGCAAGTTCACTGGACTGACCCACCAGAGGATTCCATATGGATGGTAACCCCAGTGTCTATGGAACAAATCCTCTAATGAATGGTGGTGCATGTGATCCTTGACTTGAATCACCGGAGTGCCTTGTGCACCGATTGGTACAGTTTGACACTAGCCTAACGCATTTCTATTCAGAGCTGTCAGTATGGTGATGATTGGCTGTATTAAAGAGTGTATCAAGACTATGGTGGATTGACAAGGATTCATCACTCCCGAGTACGGAGAAGTTTATCTCACGGCGCAATTCAGTATATGGCAATGACACTAAAACTGTGGCCACAGTGGATTGAGTTGTTGCTCTATCCAGATTATATACGGTCATTGGTCCAGAAACTGAATATATAATATCGAGAGTAACTGAAGGTTGACATTTTCTATGCCTTCGTCTCGTAGAGATAATGTATGATGAAAGGATCGATTGTACAGTAACCATATCATTGACAGGTAGCTACTTTGCTGAATCCGAATCTATCGGGTGGCCATGATGCCTTGCTAGGGGCCAATCTTGGTCTGTGTATAAGTGAGACGATTAATTGGTGTTAATCGAGATACTATACACTGCCGTTATGATGAGAGCCTATGGGTCACACACATAGAAGATAATTTAAGAGCCAAGAAGAAGAAGGCTTTTCGTCTTTTAGGCGAAAGGGTATTTTGGTAATTTCACAGTGCAATTAATTTGCTGAGGTCGTAGCATTTATTTAATTTGTAAGAAAAATTAAATAAGTAAAATTACGGTTAAATGTGTGTTCGCACATATAATTGAATTACATTATTGTTAAATGTTATTAAATATTAATTGACTTTAATTGAGAATATGATGAATTAAATTAAAATATCTAATTGGGAGTGTTTGGCAACATGGGGTGTTTGGGTTGGAGCCCAAGCCCATTCCATGTGGGAATAGGCAACTTGGTTTGCTATAAAAGAATAGTGTTTGTGTGATTTGTTAATTAATTCATATTTTGCCTTTTTGAAAGAAAAAAAGACACATAACCACAACAGCCTTTTGGAGACTCTCCCACGCCACTTTCATCCTTTTGATTGAAAAATCAAATACTCCTCTTCTTGATTTCTTAAGGCCAAGGAGAATCTAGTAATCCCTCCTTGGTTCTTATTGATTGTCTTCGTGTGGACCTCTACGGTTCGATCCTACACTTGGATCGGTAGCAAACACGTTCAGAGGCAATATTGGTGGAGCCTCCAACGTGGGTTGAATCTAAACTTTAGATTTATTATATTTTTCTGCAGATCTTGATTAAAATATAAACTATAATTTTCTATGCCCTGATTTTGGGTTCTAAGGAACGATCCATGGTTGTAATTTTTTTGTTTTCCGCTGCGCAACCGGGTCGTTTTCCTAACACAGGTGGTCCCCGTAAATCCGTAGAGAGGTATCAAGGCGGGCTTTAGGTTGGCCTCGTCTAAGTTCTTTCTGTCGAAAGCAGTCTTGAACAGATGTTCACAGCGCTCCGTTGCCACAGCGCTTCCGTTGTCCAAAAGCATTCTGCAGACATTATGACACCCATCAGGGTGTGGATCACCAGGGCATCCTTGTGAGGAGGTGCAAGCGAGCTGCTTCCCTTTCGCAGAAGTGATCGGCTCTTCCTTTTGAGCCTTCTGTGGTCGCTGCGAAGTATTCATTACTTGATTGGGTCGTGATATGCTTCGCAAGCATACCTCTCTTGCGCTCCTTGCGTGTTCCCCGCGAGGTGCGGACCTCCGAATTTATATTAACGCTACTATACCCGCTGCATCACGACGCTTTTTCTTTTGCTCCCCTTGGCTCTCCTTTGGGGAGTCATCAATATACTCCTTGAAGTGCCCCTTTTTAATGAGCTCTTCGATGTGCCTGCTTAGGGCTCAGCATTCTCAGTGTGATGCCCGTTATCCCGATGGTAGCGGTAGTATTTTTTGCTGTTTCTGGCCGTAGCGAGAGTTTCATTGGTTCTGCTCACCGAGCAGGCTGGCCTCCTAGATTTGTCAAGGATCGCGGATATGGAACACTTCAGTGGATGTGTGACTCTGTCCCTGTCGCGACGAGGAACAGGAGCATGGACTTTTTATGCTCGTAGCGGGGTTTCTTCCCCTTTCGCTGATTGTCAATGTCTCCTTTGCGATCAGCTCTCCTACTTTCTCCCCGACCAGGAATACTGCTCGAAGCCCCGTGATCGCGGCGGGGAAGTGCCGCCAATGAGTTCTCTATTCAGAGATACTTTTCTACCAATTGTAAAACCTGTTGAGAGAAACATCGTCCTCAGCCTGCAGTTCTTTCCACAGGTCATTTGCGGGTGAACTCCAGCTATTATAAGTGTTTGGATGGACTCTTCTGGAGCGTGAGTCACCTTGTTCAATTCCCTGTGGAAACGATCGATGTAGGACTGCAGGGATTCATCTCTTTCCTGCCTTATGTTGCTGAGATAGCTCAAGGCATCGAAAATTTCCTATTGGCTTGAAATGCTGTAAGAACGTCATGATCATCTGAGGCCACGAACTGATTGATCCCGCTGGGAGCGACCTTAACCCCCGCTTGGCGTGAGAAGTAAGCGTCACGGCCAAACAGTGGCATTTTACAAGGTCCGAAACCTGGTGGAGTTTCATCGTCGTTGAACTCGTACAAATGACCTGCGGGTCATGGTTCCCGTCAAATGGTCCATGTCGGGCATTCTGAACCCTGGTGGAAGTGGAACAGCTAGTACTTCGGGAGAGAATGGGATGCAGAGGCGACCTGTGCCTCTGCTTTGCTGCTCCCTTAACCTGTCCAGAGCTCGCTGTAGGTCCTCAATTTGCGGTACGGGCCCAATTGAGGGTTGCTTTCACCCATGCGAGTCCGACCTTCTCGATTACGTTCAGGAAAGTCCGGAGGTCGATTCCTCTTCGCCTCGGCCAGCATTTCCGGTCGCACTCGACACACGCTGGCTAAGGCGTGTGAAGCGACGGATTGCGCGGGGCGTTTTCACGACCCTCGCGGTGGTACGAACCGCCCCGGGGTATGGGGGCCACCCGCATAACGATCGGGATCGTTCTGCTGCGGTGATAGGAATCATCGCGCCTTGTATTTTGCTTGGTTTCGCCTGCGACGTGGCATGGGACAGCTGGGATTTACTTTTTCGCCGAGTCCAGCTTGCGGCACCTTGCTCGGGGCACGGTTTTGGCTCGCTGGTTGTTGGGAGCCCGTAGGCTTACCTTTTGCCACTTGCTTTCCCTTACGCTACGCGCTGTAGTGCTCGTGGCATGGGCTATTGCCTTTTGCCGCGCTTTTGCGCGACCTGTAGGCGTCTTTGGCAGTTGCACCACCCCTGTCGTAGATAACATCCTTGGTCCAAACAGTCCAACCTCTGGTTACGTCTGGAGAGTGTTGTCAAATCTCTCCAGGTAACTTCTGATGGGGATCGGTTGCGAAGCTGCCGGGATATCCCCCGTAGCATTTTGTGGAACGGGAAGTGCCTTGGAGAGGGTACCCCCTTGGGTCAAGGGGATTCCTTCAGCGCCTGATTAGCTTGCTCAGGTTCTGATTGGCGGGCCATTTGTTGCTGTAGGACCAGTAGGTCGAAGATTCTCCTGATGAAGGGTAAACGCTAAATCGGGCCCTCCTTCTAGCGCCAAACTGTTGATGCATAATTTGGACACCAACTAATTGACACTGTGCCGCGTTGATTGGCTAGGAACACACTGAATATGGATTGCCAATATGAAATAAATGTAATGAGAGTTTTAAAGTGGTTCGGATGCTAAGGTAGCAAATCCTACGTCCACTGATTTGTATTAATATGGTGGGTCAGGTCGCTAAAGCGGACTGACTTACAAATGATGGAAAAATAAATACAAAGCTTTGTTTGAGAGAGAGAGTACAAATGTAAAATGATCCAATCCCCTTAATGAAGGGTCTTCCTCTTTCTTATACCTAGCTAAATGCGTGTAATGACATTAAATCCTTGGTTGGTGTGTGTGTCAGATGTAATCCGGCTTTATGTCCCATTACCCATTTCCCAAGCCGATTTTACGCGATTTGGAGCAGGTTAGCGGACACATGAGCACCAGGGCGCTTGGCAGGCCTGACGTGTGCTTACCTTTTGACGGGAGCAGGTCACGTTTCGTCACTAACTTCAACGTCAGCCTTTGATTTCTTAGGCATAACAAGGTGTATCACCTACGAACCCAGTAGATTAATAAGGAGGCTCCAACTGTCTCTTTCATATTTATTATTTACTTCTCTCACAGTTCTTACGCCTTTATTTTCAATTTTCTTATAAAATTCTAGGAAATATTGTAAGTACAAAATTCTGTTTTTCATTTAACCTTTTTATCATATATCTACTTTGCAAATAAATTCATGGTGTTTTAACAAATAAAATAAGAATACTCTCCAATTTGCAAGAGCAAATCGATATTTAATATTTACCATTAAAGAAATAATTACTTCTTTAAATGATAAGTGATTAGGGCTAACTTTTAAATTCTTAACACGTAACATAACACGTAAAAATAGGTTTATACCATTTTACAAATAATTTTAAAATTCACCTCTATCATAAGTATTTATGATAAGGTAACTCTCCAATATTACACTCTCACCTATAAATTCCAACTGTTATGCATTGTTTTAAAAACCGGACCGCAGGCAATCCGCTCTGATGCTGATCACGGTTCAACCGGTTCAACAGGTTGGACCATCGATTAGACCGTGATGTCATCACACATCATAATGACGTTAGCACATTTTTTAAAAAACTTTTTTTTTTTTTTTTTTTTTTAGATTTCTATTTTTTAATAGACAATAACAACTTATTACTATCCAATCCAACATGATTCAAATTCAAATTCACAACAATCCTAACATAATTTAATTATTTAACAACAATTTAAAGTCCAAATCCAATATATGTTGTATTACATATATTATGTCAAAATACTATTAATTAATAACAAAACATTTGATACAAGTGTTTTTTTTTTTATCCGTCTCCATGTTGTTGAGCTTCACACACTAGCATCAAAATTCATCACCATCATCATCATCATCATAACCATCACCACATCTACGCAAATTTAAGTAAAAAATAGAAATCATAAGTTAAAACTTGTAATTTAATTTAAATAGATACTAAGTTGCTTAAATAAAATCAGAAAACTAAATCTTTAGAATCCTTGCATAATCCAGACAAAGCAAGTTATAATAAGAGTGATGACCATACTAATGAATGTGCAATTCTTTCTAGAATCTTCTACCAGTGTAATTTTCTATGAAAGATAATGTAACACTGATGTTTACCTAGTGAAATAATAGATTTACCAACAAATATCGAATCGAACTGATAGACAAATAAAATGCATAAATCATAAAAAACACAGAACACCAGTTGCCACCAAAGTATGAAGTATCCACACCAAATTTGTAATCCAAAAAGGTTAAGGTCAAACAACAAAACTGATAATGAACAAACCAGTCAAAAATCCTTCGAGCTAACACACCACGGCAAAAACCACTTCTTCCACAATAATAAACCTTCCTAATTAGCCAGTGTAAGGCCAACCTCCACAGACCATCCAACAATTCACATAATAGCACAAATAACAAAGAGCAGGTCATTGCAACATAATCAGGAGGGTAGCATCAGTAACCAAATCCTTTGGAGCAGACAAATGTCCAACCCAATAACAGAGGGCACAACCAATCAGTATTGTACCAAGCAGACAAAATTTTATACTTTTTATTTCGTGGCAGTATGTCAAGGTTTAGGCATCTGAACTATTCAATACAAGCAAGAACATCAACTAAGTTGTCAAAGTAAAGCTTAATTCTTATTCTGCAGTAACATTCAGTAACGCTACTTTCAAGAACATCAATTATTGATTATTGAGCTGGATCGAAAATGGCGTGTTTATTAACTGGATCGAAGAATGGAGCTATCGTCAATGAATGGAGTTGTCGCCGTCGATTTCCAGCGATGAACGAAGCTGTTGTCGACTCGTCGTCAATTTCCGGCGAGGGAGGAAGACGCCTTCAATTTCCGACGAGCGGGACGATTTCAGAGGGTTCAGATGCATTTGGTGGGATTTTAGAGAGAAATCTTCGCAGAGAACGACAACAAAGCGAAGCTAAAAATTTTTGCAGAAAAAGAGAAAAGCTGAGAAATTTGCGTGAGAAACTGAGAGAGATGAATTGATTCAACTTAACGCGATGAAAAGCGTGTATTAGTTTAGTTTCATTTTTAATTGGACCGGTTTATCAGTTGTCCGGTTGGACCGACGGTTCGCTGAAAAAATCCGATTTTTTAACGGTTTAATACAGTTCATTTCTTATAACGTTTTAAGCTTAACCCAACCGACACGTGACCGGTTCCCGTCTAACCGGTTAGACCGGCCGGTCCAGTCCGACTTTTAAAACAATGTTGTTATGCCGAAATTTGGGGTCATGGCTATACAATCTTTGGATTTTAACATGTATTTAAGAATTCTAACCCCTCAAGAAACGTTCAGTCCTCATATTTCAACACAGATAGACGTCAAATAGACTCTGACAATTGAAAGAAAGATCAACAT
This sequence comes from Pistacia vera, assembly GCF_008641045.1. Classification (NCBI taxonomy): domain Eukaryota; kingdom Viridiplantae; phylum Streptophyta; class Magnoliopsida; order Sapindales; family Anacardiaceae; genus Pistacia; species Pistacia vera. The sequence continues at coordinate 187,424 of NW_022196060.1, read as the reverse complement.
ATGCTTTTCGTTAATCAAAATACCATGTAAAAGCAATTGACTGGTGTTATATACTATGCTTTTGAAGGAATTCTGTCAGCTTGCCAAGTATAGTGAGTCTCTGTTGTGATAATTTATTCAAAAAAGTCTGTTCTCTGAATGTTCCTGTTTCTGCAAAACAAGACGAAAAGGAAATAACATTAGCAAGTACAAATCGAAACCAAGTTAGTTAATATATCTCATTCTTAGACAAGGGGAGCTCAGGTTACCTCAGTATTGCAGCGATTAGGTGGATTTCACCTTTTCATTGTCGGTATGATAGGATGCCTAATATGGATAATCCACTTAATCCTCGTCCTTTAGAGAGTTCTTCCAGCTCTGCAATGTTCTGTTTAAGAAGCTCAATTTCTTGCTAAATCTTCATCTCTTTGCTTCATTGCCTAAAGCATATATTAAAGATTGCTGAATTAAAAACGAACACCAGCACAAGTTTCCCTCCCCTACAATCTTTATTTTTTTCTACCTCATGATAGGCCTATTATTAATAATAATTGGTTGAGACAAGGCTTCATTAATTTCATAGATAGGATATTTGAACTCTTCATTTTGGCTTTCCATATAAGCGCAAATCATCTTTATATGAACAACACTTGGGATAGCTACCACAAAGTGAATTCTCCAAATGGCCTTTATAATTCCATTTTCATTGCTTACACAGCTGGTCATAATTTCCAGCAATCCATGAGTACAGTTATCAGCTTACATGGAATGAAGAACATAAAAATTCCTATGCTATCAGACCAAGAAATATAAATGAGTTGACGGATGTGCTTCCTTTCAACAAACACTCATGAAAAGAGAGAGAGAGAGCAAGAGTAAATAAGACACCATGTGATAAACACTTAAGAAATTTTTACATAAAAGAAAATTATACCTCTAACTCTTGTCTGCGCTGCTCCTCTTTTCTTGCTTCAGATCTGGCACTTCTTTGTACCTCAAAAATTACAGCAGCTACTGCAACCTAGACATAAACCACAGGAATCATTCAAAGTTATATATCCAAGATATTGGATGCAGAGGACAAAGGATACGATCTACAGTGAGATAATCAATACAATAGGACTACAACAAGCCATTTGCCCCAGATGAAAATGAATAGCATGGAGCCCAAAATCAACTGCCAAGTAGGCTTGTCTATATTATCTCTCATGCACAGATTATACAAGTTGATATCTTCATTAACTAAACAATCTTGGTTATAAGTTTAATGAAAGTGATTTCATAGGGAAAGCCATAAATATTGCATGAGCTAGTAAGGATGATAACTATTTAGCATGCTATCGGGCCTTCTAGAGTGAAATAGTGAAACAGCAGTGATCGCCTCATTTATGGATTTAAAACAGACAGAATTCCCTATTGAAAGCAGAGTCAAGGACATCCACCAAATGTGTCATGACACAGTCTTGTGTCTGCACATGTTCAACACACATCAAATTTGAAAGCAAATGTCCAGAAAGTCATACTCCATACACTCCGAGCTACCAAATTTGAAATAACCCATACTCAAGTCACAAAGCCAAGACTCTCAACCTATTCCAGCCATATTGACAGCCAGCATACCGCCTACCCACTTGAACTTAATATTTTAGGCCAACTAGAGTCTAGGCTTGCTGTCAACCCAAGCATGGGTAATCTCAGTGCCTTCACCTATTGAGTAATTATGGGTATTCCAGCAGGGATTCCTGATACTTCCCAAACACTGAACTCTGGAAAAGGCACCAAGAACAAGCCAGGTCAAGGATTTCCACCCAAGGTCTCCATGACCAATCCAAATTATCCCTTGAAGTTGCTCAAGGTTGGCTAGTTCCTAGCCCAAGTCCAGTGGCAACTAGAGGAAGGAGCCAATGGACCACTAGACTTAACTTAGATATCTGTCAGCTACCACACGACATTAGCCATAACTTAAAACCCTGGCATCAGTAACCAGAAACCAAGATAACACATGGAGCCGAGAGCATCCTTCCTTTAAAACTCATTCGTATAATAGAAGCATACAAGCATTTGTGACCATAATTACAACAAGGACATAAATTAAGATATAGCATTACCGAAAATACAAAGAATTCACCAACAAGATCTGCAGCAGCTTGGACAGCCTTTTCCTCGTTTAAGGGGCGTATTGCAACATTGGTTGAATGACCGTAGATGCGTCTTTGCATATTTGTTGTAAATCGATGATTTGCCTGATTCAACATTAGAAGGAACTCATTATGGAAAGATCAGATTTAAAACTAAAATAAAATTCAGAATGTGTAGCTCATCGAATAAAGTTCTCCAATGAAAACATCTTTCTTTTTGTTTTTGTCCGGGAAGGGAATTCGCATTCAACTACACAACATATTTGAGCCATTTCAAAGGACAAAAAGATCAAGATTCATGTCGCATAGAAAAGGAAAAGGTGAAAGACACCAGAACTGTGACCAAAGAACTTCAACAAATAGCAAGCAAATAAGTCCCACTTCTAATTAGCTACTATAGGCTAGTAATAGCAATTATTGAAGATAATGTGGTAAAGCAACATAATTCAAATAGGTACTTGCTCATGGACAATATTGAGAAGAAAGTCTAAATATGCTATTCCATGATCATGTGATTAAGTTGAGAAATAATTGCTCATCACAGGGATCAATAGACATTATATAGCATTACATTGTGATTAAACTCAATTAAAAGTATTATGAAGTCATAACAACAAACTGAGATAGTGCTAAGTTTTCCACAAGACATATTCACAAGCATCTTCAAATTGATATCGAAAGAAACACAAAAGGCAAGTACATTTTGGAAAAACAAAATAAAATAAAATAAGCAATCACTGACGAGCAAAATTCAAGATAAACCCCAGATTAATAATAAAACCTAAAAGGGAGAAAAGGGAAAGAAGGAAAACCTGGGCAAAGTTGATAATAAACTGGCGGAATTTGGGGTGAATGCTGGCTTCCTTCTTGAAACGATTGGCTATGGGTTTGGAAAAAGTTCTCAGTGCAAGAGTTCCTAGCTTAGCTAATGGCAAGATCATATCTTTCTTTCTCTCTATCTTTTATTTTATATTATTTTACTGTTTTAGTAAATGATCACACACAATTAATCCGATTTTCGACGCAAAGAACTTCGAATATGCGTGTTTAATGGCAGAAAATAACTCTGAAAACAAGTGTCATGAGTTGTCCGCATGGAATCTTCTGGACATAACGCTTCTTTTCTGTACACCAAACTCAGTGAAGAACACAACACTCGGTTAGAAGCTAAAAGTTGGACTGAGGTTTTTTTTTTTTTTTTTCTTCTTTAATTAATTATAATCCAATTATCAGAAAATCACAATTAAATATTTGTCAGAATCGGATTTCATTAGGTGAGTTTCTTATAAATTTAAATAAAAAAATTAAATCAGCGGTACAAAAATATGATTCAATTTGAAATAGTAATGGATTTTCTTTTTGGGCTACTAATAACTGGGCTAATCTGGTGTATAGCCCAGCTCGGGCTTTTTGAACCCAAAGTCCGGATGTCTGATGAAACGATAAAAATAAAACATCTAGTAAATTCAACAAAGCTATGGACACCAAAAAACTTGCATTGAATTGTGTACCGGCCTATGTGTACTAGCCGCGTGAATGTTTTTTCAATTTTTTTCTAGTAAACCGCTGTCCAAAAAATTTGGACGGCCATTCACTCACATGGACCCCCGTCCATATTATATAGATGGGGGTCCATATACCAGGGACGGGCGCGTCCCCATTTAAAGGACGCCTGTCCTTAAATAAAATACAATAAAATAATTTTATAAACATTAGGGACGACCGTTCATCCGTTATGGATGGCTGTCCCTTCATTTTGGACGGGCACCCGTAAATAAGGGACATCTGTCCTTAACCAAAATATGAAAATAAAAAAAAATAAAAACTTTGGAGACGGCCGTCCATAAATTTTGGACAGTCGTCCCTTACGTTTGGATGGGTGTCCATTCCTAATGGACGCCCGTCCATACTTTTTAAAAAAAAAAAAAATTCTAAAAAAAAACTCTTCTTCTTCGTCTTCATTCCCCATCTCCTCTCTTCTTCTTCGTCTCTGTTTTATGAGATAGGCATGCCAAATCCAAAGGTTCCAAAGCCCAGAAAACTACAGAAGCAAAGTTCGTAGGTTGCCTTCCTTTCCGCTTGACCACCTCTTGACATTAGCATCCAGTGTTTCAGCTAGTCTCTGCAAACGGAAATAAATTGAAGACAATAAGCAAAATATGGCACTAGTTCAGAGCTTGAGAAATATTTTTTAGTGGAGTGAAGGTTTTACATTTCTTTTAGCTTGCTCTCTTTGAGCAAGAAGATCACGCATATTCTTCTCTGCAAGAGCTTTTGCCTACAAAAACACCAGAAGCAAGAAGTTTGTAAGAAATGGAGAAGGCATTCACAAATTTTGACTTATTACCAACAATGACTCGTTTCTCAAGAGTTCTTTTATCCCACTAGAAACCCTTTTCATCTTCAACTCCACCACTTGAGTCTGTCACTTTAGAAGAGTCTGATTTTGTGTTGGTTCTAGCTGTTCTTCTTTGTGCTTTGATATGTGTGGTGGGTCTAGTAGCTGAAGCTAGCTGTGCTTGGCGTCGTCGCCGTAACACTAACTGTCCCTTCTCAGCAGCAAACAAAGGGGTTAAAAAGAGGGTGCTACAATCTCTTCCCAAGTGCGCCTTCAACACAACCATAGAGTTTGTAGCATTATCCTCCTCAAACTGTGCATTTGTTTAGGTGAGTTTGCTGAAGGAGATGAGATGAGGATGTTGCCACAGTGTGGTCATGGCTTCCATGTTGTTTGCATAGACAAGTGGCTGGCTTCACACTCCTCTTGTCCTTCATGCAGTCAAATTTTGGTGGTTGCCAGGTGCAAGAACTGTGGTCAGTTCCCTACCACTTGTGCTTCTTCTGTTGCTGTTGCTGCTGTTGGTGGTGGTGATGGTGGTGGTGAAGGAGGAGGAGGAGCTTCTGTTTCTGAGGCGCAAGTGAAGGTCGAGGAAGATAGCGCTTCCAATGCTAATGATGATAATAATAATGTATTCTTGCCTTAATCAGTTTTGAGTATGGAGATGTACAGGTCCATATGCATATCTGCATGCATTTACTTAAAAGTCTGATTAGTTAAAAGTCGTGGGCAGTTATTAGATGATCAGAGAAGAAGAAGAAGAAGAAGAAGAAGAGAAACGAAAGTGGAGAAGTTGAGCAGTTATTACATAAGGGACGACCGTCCCTTAAGTGTGGACTGTCGTCCCTTAATTTGCTGTTTACATAAGGGACGATCGTCCCTTAAGTGTGGGCTGCCGTCCATACATAATGGATGGGTGTCCATTAGTTACTAACGACCGTCCAAACTTAAGGGACGCCTGTCCATAATTTATGGACGGGCGTCCAAATTTTTATTTTATTTTTTAAACCAAATTAAGTTTGGACAGGCGTCCATTCCTTAAAGACGCCCGTCTAAACATAAGGGACGGGCGTCCATTAGGAATGGACGCCTTTCCAAACGTAAGGGACGGCCGTCCCCAAAGTTTTTTTTTTTTTTTTCATATTTTGGTTAAGGACGGGCGTCCCTTATTTGCAGGCACCCATCCAAAATAAAGGGACGGCCGTCCATAACGGATGAACGGCCATCCCTAATGTTTATAAATTTTTTTTATTATATTTTATTCAGGGACGGGCGTCCTTTAAATGGGGACGTCCGTCCCTGGTATATGTCCATGTGAGTGAACGGCCGTCCAAATTAGAAAAAAATTGAAAAAAATTCACGCGGCTGGTACACATAGGCCGGTACACAATTTTGGTGCAAATTTTTCGGTGTCCGTAGCTTTGTTGCTAGTAACTTAGTAACAGACTCGAGGGAGAACTTCTTCATAAGGAGTAAGGGTATTTGAGACCACCCACAATTTTATAAACCTTCTCAAAAAATTTCTTCATTAGGTTTTCTAAGTTAAATTCAGCAGTCTTAAATACAAATTTCTCAAAGTTACAATACCTCTTTGAAGTTAAAATGTTTTCAAAATATGAAAACAAATTAAAGACAATTACATAAAAATATATACAACAAATAAATAAGTATTAAGCATGCCTCGATATTTTGATGATATCTAGTGTTGTAGACCTCGTTTGGTGATGATTCTTGAAGCATTGGAAAGCTAACGGAAAGATCTATAGTTTGTGTGTTGAAGACTTCAGCAAATTCAGAAAGATTCATACAAGAAAAAGAGCATCTTTGTGTGCTATGACACAAATCTACCCATGCCGCGACACAACAACATATGAAATTGAAGATTGGGCACATGCCATGACACAAGTCTACCCATGTCGCGACACAATGACAGATGAAATTGAAGATTGTTGTGCATGCCACGACACAGTTAACTCATGCTGCAACATGATGATGATTTCCTAAAAAAATTTTGGATTTATATAATTACGAATTTTTCCAGATTTAAGAGTTCTAATCTGAATAGGATTGTTGTAAACACACTTGTAAAACCCTAGCATTATAAATAGATGTCTTTAGCTATTATTTGAAGGGGTAGAAGAGGATAGAGAGGAGATGAGCCGCTATTTGTGTAAGCGAATCAATAGGTAGAAGCATCGGAAAATAAATATTATTTCCCATCGATTACTCTTATTAACTTAAGATTAGGGTCTGATATGCATATATTTTACATGCTTAAATTGAAAAACAACATAGATAACATCAATCTAGACAAGGATCGGAGATCTTACGCACAGTTGGAGGCACCTTCAAATATTTTTGGATTTACTTCGCTACCGATTCAATGTAGAACTGAACAAACGGTGATTTACACGAAGACAGTCCGAATAACCAAAGAGAGATTTGCTAGAACCACTAATTGGCTTCAAGAATCAAGCTTGAATCAAAGATAAACTTTGATTCAAAACCAAGGGAGAATGTGAGAGAAGGGAGAGAGGACTGCCTCTTTTTCAATAAAATGAATTCAATCAATTGAATGAATTTCTTTAACACACATGCACTTATATCGTGCATGTGCTAAAACCTTATTCTTATAAGGAATATGCATGGGCTCCAACCCTAATCCACCATTGTATCCAAACACCCTTCTTATGGTATTTTATTTTAATTAATTAAAATCAATTAATATATTTATAAAATATATTAACATTTAATTGATAATAATATTTCATTTAAATATATGCGTACATATATTTAAATATAATCTCACTAATTTAATTTTAACATTAAATTAAATATAGGCAACAACCTCAGCAAATTTTAATGCATTATGAGATTACCAAAATACTCTTTCGTCCAAAAGATGAAAATACCCTTTGCACAAAATGATTCTTAAATTATCTTTTAAGTATGTGACCCGTAGGCTCCTCATCATACCGAAAATTAGTAGTATTGCGATTAACACCAATTAATCGTCTCACTACACATAGACCAAGATTGGCCCTTAGTAAGGCATCATGGCCACCCGATAGATTTGGATTCAGTGAAATAGCTATCTATCAACGATATGGTTAGTACAATCAAATCCTTTCATCATCTGTTATCTCATCGAGACTGAGGTATAGAAATAGTGTCAACCTCAGTTATCCTTGATATCTTTGTATTCAGTTACTGGACCAATGACCCGAATAATAAATTAAATTGAGTAGCAGCTTAATCCCACTTTAGCCACAGATTTGGTGTCATTGCCATTTACTGAATTGCACTGTGAGATAACTTTTCCCAAACCTGGGAGTGATGAATCCTCTATCGATCCATCATAGTCTTGATACACTCCTCGATGCACCCAATCACTATCATAAATATAGCTCTGAATAGAACTAGCTAGTGTCAAACTACACCAATCGGTGCACAAGGCGCTCCGGTGATCTCAAGTCTAAGGATCACATGCACCACCATTCGTTAGAGCATTTGTTCCATAGACACCGGGGTTACCATCTATATAGAATCCTCTGGTGGGTCAGTCTAGTGAACTTGCCTACAGTAAGCACCCATGTGTTGCACCAGGTTATCGGCAAAACACCTTGACAAGTGAGATCAGCCACTACCTTTCGACATGGTCATTCAACACTATGATAGTCTTATCGTATTATCTATGTCCTTGGTCAGAATAATACTGAGGCTACGAAAATTTCTAGAATGGCCACCATATGTGATCATAGGGTTCTCACTATCAAGATTTGAAACACTTAATACCCTCGTCACGGTTCTACCATCCTAAGGACATATATCAATACATACAACTATGATTTACATGATATAGTAGATAATGCCTTTTATTGATTAATAAACATTATTACAAAGATCAATTCCACAATAATTGATTGACTCTAGGGCACCTACTCCAACAATTTGTAAATCAAAACAACAACTCTTTGGGTTTTGGTTCATCATCTAAGGAAGTTTTCTTCTATCTTTTTCCTGAACTTATGTTTACAATGGTTTATTTTTATTTGATTATGAAATAAATAAAGTTTCTAGGGCTAAAATATAGCCCAAGTTTATGAATATGTGTTGATTGATTATTGTTAATATTTGTTAAGCATTCTTTTCTAAGTTTTATTATGGTTCTTAATGCTTCAATTCTTTTAGTACCGAGAGTTGATTGATCGAATGGACTAGGTTGAGATCGAGAGATGATATCTAGTTGGTCTAATGTAATTAAACTATAGGTTGAGCAAACACTAGAGACAAGTTACCGCGATCTGTGAGGCTTTGGTAAATTCTATAGAACGTAGTGATCTCTTAAGACTTAAATCGAATCTAGAGATATCTTGGGTTAGTAATAAAGGGTTAATATAGTAATTGTTCGAGAGAAAGTTGTTGAAATTATAAGGAGTTTTGCTTGTAGAAAAAGCTTAATAATTTTAGCAATAATTATCAATACATAGGATTAAATTGGTGTGAAATATATGCCCTAGGTTTAGTGAAATTGTTTTACAACTAGCCTTTTATTTGATTTGTGATGTGTTTTCTTTTTGTTTTAGTTGTTTTAATTTGTTAATCTATTCTTATAATTTTCGATTAATCAAATAGTAATATGATAGTTTATTTTGGTACTTGGTAGCTAATAATTCTCTACGCTTCGACATCCGTTCACTTGAACTCTATTACTTACACAATTTCGTGTGCTTGCGAAACCCCTGTCAAAAGTGAACCACAATATCCCAACAATCTCCACCATAGCGAGTTTTCCATCACAATGATGAGCGTGACAAAGATAACGCTCCACCATCACAACATACAGGTCCTAGAGTAACCATGTCGAGTTTTGCTAGCATCTAGGTCGTAGTACAGTAACTATACCAAATTTTGCCGCCAAGATTTGAGAACCATTTCACCTACAACTTGAACCCTTTGTAGTTCATATCTTTTGTGCATTTACCATCTTGAAAGAACCCATCTCCCAGGTTGCAACTTTGAGCTTTGATACCACTTGTTAGGAGACCGCACAGTGGAAAACATACATTCAAGATTGATTACATATGAATAAAATCATACCATACAAAGAGGCATGATATTTACGTGGTTCGGCATGACCCACCTACATCCACAGATGAGAGAAATCCACTATACTTTCATGAACATGATATAAAAGAGTACACAACACCATAAACCTGATACATAATTAATAGAGCGAAAAAAATCTTAGTTTCTAACTACGCTTAACTCAGTACCTAGAGCGGAAAAAATCACAATTTTTAAGACACTCTACCCGTGGTGTTTAATCACCTTAGATCAAATACTTTGTGTTCTCACATTCTCTCATAATCTTGAATTGGTTCTCAACTCTATATTTATAAGTACTACGTGGGACATTCTATTTCTAATATGATTCATATTTCAATTCCTAATAGGAATCCTATAATTCTATTTCTATTTACAATTGTATTCTTTATTAAATAATTTTCCTAAAGACATACAATTTTACATAAAAACAAATAGGAAAGTGAATCACAATATCCAACAAATTTTAATATTATATATGCATAATTAAAATGAAATATTTTCTCAAATGCATGTTGCATGTCTACAATTTCAATACGTCTTCCTGGATCGACTACATATCAGTGAATTAAAACTCGGACCGGACTAACCGGTTCAACCGGTCAAACCGGTTTGGGCACTCCTAAGACTTGTTATTAAACTTTGAACCGGATTGAACCACAGTTCAATCGGCATAGTAATACTGGGCCATCGGTTCAATCGATCAAATCGCTGAACCGGTTCAATTAGAAAACCAATCCCTAAATTGAAACAAAAATTCACACATTCACATTTGGAACCCTAAATTGAATTCAACCTCCAATTTTGCGCTCCCCACATCCTTCAATCTCCAATTCTACATCTTCAAGTTCAATCTTCATTCTACACTGTAAAAAGCAGATTGAATCCACCACTGAGAGACCGTATAGAGAGTCAGAGACTTCGTCGAATTCGAAAATCAAGTTTTCACTCCCAGTTGTTTGGTTTGCTGCTTTCCATTGGTAATTGGTTTGCTGCTTTTTGTTGACGTGATTGTTGATAAAATTGTGTGTTCAAGATGACATGAGTAATAGAATTATACATGTGCTTGTGATTTGTGAACTTGGAATTGAAGGTTTTATTTTCAAATGTGAAATTACTAAAAATTGTTTATGGAAGACAAAATTTATTCAGCTACTTAAATTAATGGTAGGTAAATAAGTGGGGAAATGTCTTGTATGATGTTGATGAGTTCATAAGTCTGGTACAGCATGTTGTGGATTATTGGATTTTTGGGCAAAAATTAGTGGTATTCAACCTACAGAACACAAAGTACAGACTTGAGATTATGATTCTCCTCTTTGTAGGTAGGAGTGTAGGATCAATAGTGAAGTCTAAGTGAGGCCTTTCTTCAACTCAAGAGAGTCTTATCCTACCGTTGTTTGTTAGGATCCCACATTGAGAAGGAAAATGCATGTGTGGGCATGTGGTTTATTAGGGCTTAGACACCCTCCCTTAGCAAGTCGGTTTTCCAATAAGAGTTCTACCCAAGCCCATAAAAGGATCACTGTCCAGCGCAATTCCAATCAAAGGCCCACTACCTAGCCCAATTCTTATGAATTTGGGAGTGCATTCCTATCAAATGGTATCAAAGCCAAACCCCACCCGAGACCATATTTCGGAAGGGACAACTTAGGAAAGGGCTACCTGGGAAGGGCCGACCTAAGAGAGTAGGCCACCTACAGTGAAGTTATCCTAAGTGGGCCAACGATGTTTTGGAAAGGGTAAACTGGTAAAAGGGCTACCTAGGAAGGGGCAACCTAGGAGAGTAGGCCACAAAGAGTGAAGCCGTCCAGAATACGCCAACGTGGACGTTGGGTCTCGAAGGGTAGGTGAACATTAGGATCCCACATTAAGAAGGAAAAGTGTAGGCATGCATGTGGTTTATAAGGGCTTAGACAACCTCCCTTGGCAAGCCGGTTTTCGAAGAAGAGCTCTAATACTTTTCCATCGTTCACATTTACACACTTAGAGATATAAGAAGCATACCCATTTGGAAACTTAACCGATTTTAAGAATTCACAAAATTCTTGCTTCTCCCTCTTAGATAGTGTGTAACATGCTCTTGGAAATGTATAACTCTGATTACTATTTTTCACTAAATGTAGCTTCCTTCTAATATTCATGTCCTCCAAATCTTGCCCCACCTTGACTATGTCTTTATTTTTCCCATGCTCAACAATGTGCCGAAGATATTGTCACATATATTTTTCTCAATGTGCATAACATCTAAGTTATGCCTCAACTTTATTGTATGCTAATAAGGCAATAAAAAAATAACACTCTTTTTTGTCCAATTTAACTCTTCAATTGAGCGTTTTCTTTTGTTATTTGGGTGTTTTCCAAAAGAGTCTCCTCTCAAATTCTCTAGTTGGTGCAACATATCGTCTTCAGATAGCTCCTTGGGTGCTAATCATCATTATGTTTTACCATTAAACTTCTTACTGTTTCGTCAACTATGATTTTTTGGTAAAAACCAATGATGTCCCATATAACAGATTTTACTTCTTAATTTTTTGGAAGATATGTCCTCATTACACATTGGCCATGCCATGTATCCTTTTGTCATCCATCTAGACACAGTACCACAAGCGGGAAAATCATGTATCAACCACAAAATAGCAGCATGCATCTGAAAAATCTGTCCACTAGATGCATCATATGTATCTACACCAATATCCAATAATTCTTTTAATTCATCCACAAGAGGTTGCATATACACATGAAAGTCTCTTCTTGGAGCATAAGGCCTTGGAATGTAACGCCCCACTTGAGGTACGTAGCTAAGTTATGGTGTATTCCTTGAATGTTTATTGTTTTGCTTTTATTTGGGTTGATATACTGTTAATTTTGGTTGGCCCTTAGTTGAATTTTTGTTAAAGTTAGAAAAATGTAGAGAAAATCCCTTAAACTTTCATTAGGGGTAAAATGGTCTTTTTACTCAAAATTAGTTGAAATTGTGGGGAGTGAAAAGAGATAGAATTTCATAGAGAATGCATTAAAAATGAGGGCATTATTGTAAATTGACTATGCTACAAGAGAGTTTTTCTCTCATTTTGGATGGTTTGAGAACTAAAAGAATGATAATTGAATTAGGGATTGTTAATGCACAATTAATGTTTGATGAAATGCCTAAGTGAAAACATGTTACCAAACTGCCCTGTCACAGCCGTGACTTTCTGAGTGATTTTTGGGAATCTTACGGATTAAACTGGGTTTAGACCAAAACATAAAAGTTGTAACCCTGTCTCTAATCTTTAAAACGAGACCAAAAACGTAGAACTCTGAGATGTATAACTCAAGTTATGCCTCCTTGAGTGTGACATACACAGAATGACTGTTTTGATGCAATATTGCATTTGTGCATTTCATAAGTGCATTAAGTAAGAAACTTTAAGCATGAACCATCCTTATGCATTAATTGTGCATTGAGAAGTAGTTTGAGAAAGAGTAGAGAACTTTGTGAATGGGCTACTCTAAAAGTAAAGAGAATGAGAAAAAACTAAGAATGGGTTGGTGCTTTGTGAACTCCACCCGGAAGTTATGAAGAATGGGTTGGTGCTTAGTGAACTCCACCCGGAAGTCACGAAGAGTGGGTTGGTGCTTTGTGAACTCCATCCGGCCGTGCCTCCGGTAAGATGGGGTCGTGACATTCCAGTGAAAAAGAATGAGATAATATAAGAAAGAATAGAGGAAGAGAATGAGTAGAAGTCACGAAGAGTGGGTGGGTGCTTTGTGATCTCCACTTAGCCGTGCCTCCGGTAAGATGAGGCCGTGACATACAATAGAAAGTTGATAGGAAAGAGCTATGTGAAAGAGAAATAGAAAGAGAAAATAAATTATATGAGGAGAATGTAAGGAAAGAATTAAGAGAAAGAGTCACGGGGATAGACGAGTAGAAGATTTACTTACTGAGCATTATTTTGTGCTCACCCCGTTGTTTTTCTTTGTGTTTGCAGGATCTAGGTGAGGACTCTGTTTGATGGGTTTCGGCAAGCTAGGAGTAATAGCTACACTGTCCACTGTTTTTGATAACTTTTACTAATGATGCCTTACTTTGTATAAAGAATGATTAAATGTATTAAAAGAAAATTTTGGGCCCATTTACTTTTGCTAATATAAATATATGTACTTGATGTATTTCTATAAGTATCCTAGTATGATGCAGTTATTACATGGAATTAACAATAACATCAGAAGGAAATGTTATTTCATTCATCTCCAAGGTGGTAGGTTATATGGCATGAGAATGACTGGCCACATGCTATAAGAGTTACTCATATTTTCAGATGGATTGAATCCATCAATTACTAGGCCAAGATGTACATTTTGAGAGTCTTGTGCAAATCATGGGAACTCCTTTTCTAAATCTTTCCATACCTAAGAATTAGCTAGATGTCTCAAAATTCCATCATCTACTCTTCCATCTTTATGTCACCTCATTTCTATACCTGTTTTTCTTGACATAAACAACCTTTGAAGCCTCGACTTTAAGGGGAAGTATCACAAAATTTTATAAGGAGTTTTCTTTCCTTTCCCATCATCTATTTTCCATCTAGAAGTACCACACTTATGAAAATATTCATGACCTCATAATCTTTCCAAAATAAGGCAAAATCATGCTTGCATGAATGTGTAAAGATATATCTAAATCCAAATCACGCAACATGTTTTCTGCTTCATAATAAGATTTTGGAAGTTTCTCACCAATTGGTTTCACTTGTTTAAGTAAATCAAGCAACATGTCAAATGATTTGTTGCTCCATTTGTTATACACCTTCAAATGAAGCAACTTTACTATGAATGACCATGTTGTGAAATTTGAACAACCCGGATACAACTCTTGTTGAGCTTCCCTCAACAACTTTTCAAAACTCTTATACAAATGCCCTATGCCTTACTATGAACATCGCCACATGGACCACTTCCCATACAATGATCTCTTAAATTCTCAAAGTCATTCAACATCTCTTGGATCCGATCATCCTCTCCCTCATTATTAGGTGTTCCATGATAGTCCTAATCATCACAACCATTAGGATGAGAAGGAGAACCAATGTCAAAATTAGAGTGCTCATCATAATAAATTCATCCAGTGCAGTTGGTATCTATCCCTCAAATAAGTAGGAGATTGCAAACAACATTTTGCCTTTGGATGTACAAATTCAGATAACCTGTACATGGACATCTAATATCAAATTCCCCACCTAACTTGTTCTCCACAAATTTAAAAAATATCTTACTCCTTCCACATATCTTTTCAACCATTTTTTTTTCCTTCATCCAAGTCTTATCCATGATTTAATAACTATAAGGTGACAAAAATATAACCGCTTACCAAAATAATCACATAAACTAAATTTAACATGATCACATCAACTAAATTTAGAGACGAACAAGTAAAGAAAATAAAGATTAAGAACTCACCTAACCAAAAACTAAAAAAGGTGGACAACTGTCTGATAATCCGAGGATTATATTGTTTTAGTTAGTCTTTTAGGCCGAATTTTAGATACTTCTTAGTCCATTTATGCCTGAATTGCTACTTAATTCTTTACATTTTGTGTTTCAGGCCAAAATGGACATTTTGAGCAAATAATGAGTGAATTGGAGTTTCTAGACTCAGAAGTAAGCGGATCTCAGAAGTTGGGAGAGTTCTGAAGTAGAGTAAAGCACTATGGAGCTTGTTCACATGGGAGAGCATCGAAGATCGAAAATTCAAGCAAAGAAGCAAGTGGAGGGCAATTCTATAATTTCATAATTGTTCATGAAGATTCACTGCGGCGAAATGAGTTACGCACAAGAATTAATTTTACTTCGTCGCTACGGCGAGATTCCTTCTTCACCGCGGTGAAGTCTGCGAATTTTAGTTTTCTCTAAAACACATAGTTTCATTTTAGGTAAAGTCTTAGGTTTTTGGGCGAAGTATAAAAGCAAAACTTTGCCATTTTGAGAGGGTTCGTTGTTTTTCTTATTCTAGAGCAGCTTATTTTCATCTTCCTTAGTTTAGATTTGACGAATTTTGGGTTGAAAAGTGAGAAGATTTGGGATTGAATCTGGTGGATTCTTCAACTAGGGGAGATCTCTTGTCTTTTCTCTCATTTCAATATGTTGAACCTTGAGTTTATTGTTTTTCTTGCTTGTTGTGTTGATTTAGCTATGAACTAACCCATTTTGGGTTAGGTTTTGACGTAATTCGGATTTCCATGGATTAAGTAATTGATTTTTGTTATTTTCATATGCTATTGCATGGGTTGTGTGGTTATTCTAATTTTATTGCTTTTATTTGATGAACATGATGAGTTTGAGAAATGAGTCATGTTAAGCTTCTTGGGTAATCACCATTGTAGTATTGAATGCTATAGATATATTTAAGAATCAATGAAATCAATCTAGGATTCCATGTGCTTAATGAGCTTAGAACTATTAATCTTCAAATTGTTGGGTGCGGAAGTTTAATAGGGAAAAGTAGTAAAAGTAGGAAAACATAGCCTGAGAAGGTATGTTTTACAATTTAGAGAATTTGATTTACAACCAATGCATGTGAATATGGAAATAGCATAATCTGTAGGTTTAATCCATAAAGTCCGAATGAAGTCAAAACCCTACCCGTTTGTTTAAATTGATATTACCTTGTTTTTAATCTTGCTTTCATAATTTAGCTTTGAATATTTAGCAGTTTTTGTTTTAGTTTTAAGTTTAATTTTCTCCCATTAATCCAAACAAATTCGATTGCTCCAACTTGAAAACAGTAGAAAACTTAGTGCTTAGCAACCAATCCTTTTGGGAACAATACTCACTCATCACTTTATTACTTTGTGCAACTAGTGCACTTGCTATCATTGCATGTTGTAGTTACAGCGCATCATTGCCAGAATGGGTCGTGGGAGCTAAAGAGTCGTCAGGCATAATTGAAAAGGTCAGGTACGTGAAATGGAAGTCAAACTGTCGCCGAGGATCACTGTAAAATTTCAATTGCTATAATTAATATATGTAAGATATGTTAATTTTCAATGATCAAATTATTTCATTCAATGCATAGATAATATTATTTGTTTGTGAACTCACGGAAAACTTCAGAACCTTCAAAAAAATTTATATGCTATATATATATTTTTTAAATTCTATTACCAAAGCAAACAAACATCATCAATAACACAATCCCTAGATCAATATTTGAAGTTTACAATTTATTACAAATGAAAATGAGAAAATTCATAAAGAAAGCTACATACAATTATTAATAAACATTTTAGCAGAAAATGATCTTCATTCTTCACCGAATTATCTTCAATTCATCCTCAATTGAACTTTCGCACACCATCTGACTGATAAGCATCATCAAGATCAATATTAACATCATCTACAAAAATTCCATCAAAAAATGAAAACCATAAGTTAGAACTTCTTAATCTAATTAAATTAAAACCAACTAGTAGCTCACGCCATTTCAAAAATTGATTAGGCAAATCACAACTCACAAGAACTGCCACCATAAAAAATCGAATTCTTTTACGGCTTCATCAAAACGAATGTTCCAGCTCCTTGAAGCTTGCTTGAGTCCATATATGGATCTCTGCAACTTGCATACCATATTAGCTTGCCCATCAAGAACGAAACCATCGGGTTGTGTCATATACACATCCTCTTTAAGGTTTCTGTTCAAGAAAGCTGTTTTGACATCCATTTGCCAAATCTCATAGTCATGATATGCAACAACCGCAAGCATAATCCGGATGGATTTAATCATGGCAACTGGCGAAAAGGTTTCTTCATAGTCAATGCCATGAATTTGTTTGAAACCTTTGGCAACCAATCGTGCTTTATAAGTATGCACCTTGCCATCCATGTTAGTCTTCTTCTTGAAGACCCATTTACACCCTATGGGTTTTACCCCTTCAGGTGGTTCCACCAGAGACCACACTTGGTTCTGGTACATGGAGTCCCTCCCAGATTTCATGGCTTCAAGCCATTTAATGGAATCTAGATCCGATATAGCATCTTCATAGGTTCTGGGTTCATCATCTTAGTAAACTAGTATATCACCATGTTGAGTCACAAGATAACCATATCTCTCGGGCTCATGGCATACTTTCTTAGATCTACATAGTTCTTGTGCTACCTGAGATGGTTCACTTTGATCCACAGCTTGTGGAGTAACCTCCTCATGATGTTCAACCACCTTCAGTGGCACATCATCCCATCCTTCATCTAGTATATCTTGTGGTTTTAGAACTTCATTAAGTTCTACTTTTCTCCTACTAGTACTTCTTAGAAAATATTGCTTTTCTAGGAAGACACCAGATCGAGCAACAAAAATTTTGCGCTCTTCTAGGTGGTAGAAGTAGTATCCTTTGGTCTCCTTTGGATACCCCACAAATATACATTTACAGGATTTTGGGCCCTGCTTGTTCGAAGTCAATTTCTTAACATAAGCTTCGTAACCCCAAATCCTTAGATAAGACAAGCTGGGCTTTCGCCCACTCCATAGCTCATATGGAGTCTTATCTACAGACTTTGACGGCACATGGTTCAAAACACGAGTCGTAGTCTCTAGGGCATAACCCCAGAACGATGCAGGAAAATCACTAAAACTAATCATGGACCTAACCATGTCAAGTAAGGTCCTGTTCCTCCTTTTTGACACTTCGTTGTGTTGGGGTGTATAAGAAAGGGTGAGTTGTGATACTATCCCACATTCCTTCAGGTACTCTGAAAACCCTGAGCTTAAGTATTCACCTCCTCGATCCGACTGAAGAGCTTTAATACTTTTGCCCAACATATTCTGTACTTCATTCCTGAATTCCTTGAATTTATCAAAGGCTTCAAATTTATGTCTCATAAGGTAGACATAAACATATCTACTAAAATCATCAGTAAATATGATGAAGTATCAATATCCACCTCTGGCTTCAACTGTTAGTGGACCACATACATCACTATAGATGATACCTAACAGCTTAGGAGCCCTTTCACCTTGTCTTGTGAAATGAGACTTGGTCATCTTGCCTAACAGGCATGGCTCGCATACCTCAAATGACTGAAAGTCAAAAGGGTCCAAAACTCCATCCCTTTGAAGTTTTGCAATGCAGGTCTTATTAACATGACCCAATCTACAGTGCCAGAGGTATTTCTGGTTTTGATCGCTATGTTTAGCTTTCTTGGTTTCAACATTGAGAATATCTTTATTGTTTAAGTTAAGAACATATAATCCATTATATAACCTTGCAATTCCTAATAGAATACCATTCAAA
The DNA here is from genome assembly GCF_008641045.1 of Pistacia vera. Classification (NCBI taxonomy): domain Eukaryota; kingdom Viridiplantae; phylum Streptophyta; class Magnoliopsida; order Sapindales; family Anacardiaceae; genus Pistacia; species Pistacia vera. The sequence goes on along the minus strand of NW_022196060.1, from coordinate 168,591 downwards.
CTAAAGGACAACAATCCATTAGCTATCTCAAAATGATACCCGATATTATCCAAAGCGGATACTGAAATAATATTTCTAGAAATAGAAGGTATGTGATAACAGTTATGTAGTACCAACAACAAGCCTGTAGGCAAACATAAATAGTAAGTCCCTACAGCCAATGCAGCCACATGTGCTCCATTTCTAACTCGTAGGTCCATCTCTCCCTTGGCAAGCACTCTACTCTGCCTTAGTCCGTGCACATCAGTGCAAATGTGAGTACTACATCCTGTGTCAATGACCTAAGATGTTGAGGGAGAGAAGTTAATCTCAATCATAAACATACTTGAAGTCGTAGCATCTAACTTTTTCTTACTTGCGAGGAAGGCCTTGTAGTGTTTCCTCCAATGGCCAGGCTTGCCACAAAAGAAGCAGACTACCTTACCCTTCCTTATGCCACTCTCAGGCCCAAGTGCAACCTTTCCTTTGGGCTTGGGCTTGGGTTTGACCTTGGCCTTACCCTTGCCGTTACCCTTTCATTTACTGGCAGCAACCAGTAAAATAGGCTTGGACTTCTTCAAGTCCTACTCTGCAGTCCTCAGCATGTTCAAAAGTTTCGATAGGGTTTTCACCATCGTATTCATATTGAAATTCATTATGAACGGTGCATAAGAGTCAGGAAAGGATTGCAGAATCAAATCCATTTGTAATTTCGCATCCAACTCAAATCCCAAAGTCTCAAGCCTCTCTATGTGCACTCGATCATCTTGAGCACATGAGGAACAACTTGGGCTCCCTCAGTCAGACGACTCCTAACAATGCTTTGACACTTATAACCTCATGTCAAGCATTTCCTTCGAAAAGCTCCTTGAGGTGTAGAATAAGGAAGTAGCGTCCTATTCTCATGCTGCTTTTGCAGCACAGTGTCATCGATGCTAACATCAAGCATTGAACGCATCAGCATCAGCAAGGAACTTTTGATAAGTTCATTTACTTCCTGAGTGGCATCAGGATCAGGCTTAGCCAAGTATGGTTTTACGGATATACATTTTCTTTTCTGACTTGAGTATAATCCGAAGATTACGATACCAGTCTGAGAAATTGGATCCATCCAACCTGTTTTCTTTCTCGACTAGGTCGCAGGTCATAATGCTCATTTTGGTGAATCTACAATTGCAGAAAAGATAAAGTCATTATAAAGTTCATTATTTTATATGGTCTTTATTAAATGATGCTCCCACTATTTACTCAAGTCAATAGCCATCACTTTAAAAGGGAAGCCCGTGACTCTGTGGACTGAGATCCATCCTTCCCATTTCAAACCTCACTTTGGTGAACAAGCCAAAATGAGTTGATTAGGTAGGCCAAAAAACTTAATCCACACCAGTTGATAGCTCCTACTATCAACCTGAAATGGGAAAAAGCCAACAAGACATCACACAATCCAATGGACACTCATGACATGTCCTCAAGGATTCTCCGTATCAATAGAGTGGACACTACATGTCACCACGTACACACAATATGTGTACTGCTATACTATACCTAGACGCATTTATCAACCTTCGCTTTGGCGAACAAGCAAAATCGTATTAAGTCGACCCATCACCATTAAGAAAACTCCAATGCATTTTAACCTCCCACTGGTAAAGTGTACCCTTCGCTTTGATGAACAAGGTTTTGACGAACAGTGGTTTGATTAAAACCATGGTGATGGAAGGCTTGCGTGACTTAATACACTTTAATTGAGGGTTTGTTATTTAATGTCTCACCAGATTATATCTTTGTTAGAATGACATTGTTTGGCATGTTATTGAACATTCAACCTTATCATGCATTCTAAACAAAATATTAAAACGTGCCGGTACATGGCCCAACTAAAACGATTTCCTCGAGCCGAGGAATCGGTGGGTCACCTAGGGTCTTGTAATAAATATCTTAAGTCTTTAAGAATGGTTGCCTGTCCTTTGCTCCATCTTTAAGTACATTATAAAAGCATCATTCTAAATTTACAATAAGAATAATTATACAAAATTCTTTACATCAATAAATTTAGAAACCTCGATTTGCTTCGAGTGGAATGAAATGAGAAGAGAATGTACATTGAGAAGAGGAGAAAGGCAGGATACGTAGGCCTATTTGATAAATTCAAACCATAATACCCAAATTTTTTTTAAAACATTCACCATAGGTCTAAGGGTCATACGCCAGGCACCATGCAATATACAAACAAGTACATAGCATACATTTCAAAAACAATCAAATTTTTGAAATTGGTGGGTTAATTATTAATTACCCCCCGACAATTGTAGATCTTATGGTCTAAAATTTTGAAAACTTTACAATCTTGTCCCTGCACACTGGAAGTACGCTCGCTGCGACGATGAGTTATATCACTGCAGCATACAATGATACTTGAGTTCACGCTTAACGTGCGATTGATAAGCGTATTTTATACTATGATTTGCATTGAATTTTGATAGGATTTAGGATACTTTTATACAATTTGGGCCATAATTGCTACCTAATTCTTATTAATTGTGCTTTGTAGGCCTAAACGATGATTTTTAGCATAATGACAGTTTTGAGCGTAAATTGTGTAACTTGAGCTTGAAAACTCAGAATGACCTGAATTTAGAAGTTTGGAAAGCTAAGAAGAAGAGCTACAACGTTCATGTTTGGGGTTTTCCTAATTCTGACTGGACAAAGGTGAAAACTTGGCTTGAAGTCGTGAAAAGTATGTGGGAACTGAAGGAAAACGTCTTGGACGTGCTTCATTATTCTGCCATAACTTGAGCTGTACCGAAAAGATAATGTAAATGGACAATTCATATGTTTAACACTTTCCATATTCTAACTCTATCATGATCAAATTGGGCCTGTAATTATTCAAGCGGCGAGGAAAAAGCTTACCGCGGCGACAACTGCAGCGGCTGTAAAAATAAACGACGCGTTTTGGCTTGCTAGGCTTCGTCCTTAAGTGAGAGAGGTATAATTAGAGCGAAAAGGAAAGAAAAAGAGGGCTTGTTCGTGATTTGGGAGGCAGCTCATGGAGGAGAAGATTATTGAAGATTTGGGCTTAAAATAGAGAAGATTTTCCATCTTTTGCTTGCTTGTCAATGATGAATCTGATCAGTTTGTTTGTTGTTTTATTTCGTTTTTGAGTATGAACTGAGTTGTTTCAGGGTTTGATGTAATCTTGATACAATGATTCAATTTATATGGATTGAATTACTTTGAGTTTTAATTTCATGATTGAGTTGTATCTCTTTGCTTATGTTTGGAGCTTGATCACCATTCAAATGTGTGTTGTTCACAATGAGACTGAGAAGTGATTTGTGATTGTGCCTTGGGATAAATACCATAGATTAGCAAACGCTAGAGATAGGTTTAGCGATCTATGAAATCTAGATAGAATTCCACAAAGCTTAAAATCCTTTGAACTATAATCTTCATTTTGTTAGGTGCGGAAGCTTAATAGGGATATATAGGGAAATGTAGCATGAGAATGTATGTTTTACAACTAGGGAATCGATTTCAATCAATGAATTGAACTTGGTAATAGATTTATGATTTGAGTAGCGTATCTAGGTGAAATCAACACCCTAGCATTTTTTTGCATTGTTTAATTAATAAGTTGGGTTTTGCATTTGTTTTAGTTTGTTAATCGTCCATCAATCCAATATATTGTTGCTTCAAGGACTTTAACTAGAAAAATCGGTACTTAGTAACACTCCGTGGGAACGATACTCACCATCACTTTTTACTTAGTGTGACTAGTATACTTGCTACATATTGCAGTTGTAGGAAACACGCATCAGCGACCACCGCAGCGATGGGTATTATCGCCGCGGCCAGCGGTGATTTGTACAGCGTTCGTCCTAAGGACGATCGCCGCGGCGAGGTACACTGATCTGTAGCTCCGGACCAGTTCATCCAGTCACCAAAAACACCACCAATGGATTTTGCTATCAATCATAAACACTGATTTCAACAAAAATCCATAACCCAATATACCAAACTTGCAGATCATCAACAAATTAAAATTAATCGATTAATTAATTTCTTAAAACATGATTTCAAGGAAGATTTTATGCGATCTTTATGGAAACATATCATCAATCAAACATGTAATCACCAACACATAAAAACTGTAAAATTTGGTACCCTAGGCTCAGATACCACTGTTACGAAACGATCCATTGAGGCAGCGGAAAACAAAAATAATAACAACATGAATCGTTCCATAGAACCAGATCAGGGCACAAATTTACGATATATCAAATAAGAATCTGTAGAAATTAGTTTAGAGTTAAGAAATCGTACGCATGTTTGGAGGCTCCTTAACTTTGTATCTGAACGTTTTGATACCGACTTAAGTGTAGGATCGAACCGATGTAGTCTACACGAAGATAATCGCAAGGAACTAAAGAGGGATTTGTTAGATCCTCTTAACTTAGAACAAAGAAGGAAAGAAGAGTATTTGATTTTTTCAATCAAAACTAAAATGGCGTTGGAGAGAGTGTTTGGGGGGTGGGGTTTTTCTTTTCAATGATAAAAGTATGAATAATGAATTCTACAACCTTTTCAATTAAAACTTTTCTTTTAAGTGATATTTTTATGCCTATTCCCCATGGAATAAGCTTGGGCTCCAACCCAAACACTCTTGTTTCCAAACACTCCCAATTAGATATTTATTTAGTTCATCATTATCTCAATTAAAATCAATTAATATTATTTAATATATTATTAACATTTAACAATAATGATAATAATTTAAATATATGCGAATACATATTTAACGTAACTCACTTATTAATTTTTCTAACAAATTAAATAAAAGGCTACGACCTCACGCAAATTTAATTGCACTGTGAAATTACCAAAAAACCATTTTGCCCAAAAAGACGAAAACACCCCTTACTTCAGAGTATTAAATTTCTCTATGTGGGTGACCCATAGGTCCTCATCATATCGGTAGTGTAGTATCACGATTAACACCAATTAATCGTCTCACTAATACAAGACCAAGATTGGCCCCTAGCAAGGATCATGGCCACCCGATAGATTCTGATTCAGTAAAGTAGCTACCTGTCAAAGATATGGTTACCGTACAATTTGATCCTTTCACATCTGTTATCTCGACGAGACCGAGGCATAGAAATAGTGTCAACCTTCGGTTACTCTCGATATTGTGTATCAGTTACTGGACCAATGACCTGTATTATAAACTAGATGGAGCAAACAACTCAATCCTATTGTGGCCACAGTTTAGTGCCATTGCCATTTACTGAATTGCGCTGTGAGATAACTTCTCCTGTACCCAGGAGTGATGAATCCTCTGTCTGTCCACCTAGTCTTGATACACTCCTTGATATAGCCAATCACTACCATAATGACAACTTGAATAGAAATGCATTAGGCTAGTGTCAAACTGCACCAATCGGTGCACAAGGCGCTCCAGTGATCTCAAGTCTAAGGTCACATGCACCACATTCGTTAGAGGATTTGTTTATAGAAAATGGGTTACCACCATATGGAAACCTCTGGTGGGTCAGTCTAGTGAATTTGTTGTGATGTATTCGCCTACAGCAAGCACCATGTGTTGCACCAGGTTGTCACCCAACAACTTTGACAAGTGAGATCAGTCATACCTTTCGACAGGGTCATTCAACACTTGATAGTCTTACCGTATTATCTGTGCCCTTACTTCATAATAATATTAGGGCTATGGAGTTTCTAGAATGACTACCATATGTGCTCATAGGGATCTCCATATCAAGATTTGAAACACTTGATACCCTGGTCATGGTTCTACCATTCTAAGGACATATATCAATACATATTGCATAATAATGATTTACGCGAATTGAATAAATGCCTTTTATTGATATATATGATAGACATTATTACAAGAGTCAATCTACAATAATTGATGGTCTAGGGCATTCTCCTACATTATGCAACTTTTCTCTTTTCTCTTTTCTCTTCTTGGCATTCTTGGTAGTGTTGCTCTGCTTCTCTTGCCTTCTCCTCCAAACTCTAAAATGGTGTCAGAGCCTCGAACAAATTCAGCTTCTGCTCTCTCTCAAATTAGCTAGCAATTTTTTCTGTCCATTCAAACCACAGATACTTAGTTAATGGTTCTCTGTCTTCTTTTTTAAACAAATACACTCAGTCTCCACATGGAGATTAACCTAAACATCCAGACAGCCCAAACACAAGCCCAATCATCAAAAAACCCAAACTCAAATATTACAAATGGCCCAAACCCAAATGCCAGAGAAGGTCACACCGACCCAAACCAACACACCTAATATGGCCCAAACCCAATTGCTAGAGAAGCCTGCACACCGACCCCAAACCAAAACACATAATATGGCCCAACCCAAATCCCTACCTGTAATACCCAAGATGTCAAGGTATGTTCCTAACTCAAAATAGTCCTTTAAATATTTATTATGTAAAAAGCATGAAATCTAACTAAGGGCAAAATAGTCAATTCATTTGGAACGGTATGAATCAATTATCCATAGAAAGGTTTGGGGGCAAAATGGTTATTTTGCCTATGGATAAGCATTGAAAAAGTCAAGGATGAGTAGGCTTCATTGCATTAATGGCATTAATTAAGTAATAATTATGTCTAGTGTGAAATGACCAAAATGCCCTTATATGAAGAATTAAGGACTTATGAGTTATACAATTAAAATAATTGGGCCAATAGCATAATTTTGGAAAATAAGAAATATTTCCTATAAATGAGATGAAATTCGTTCAAGCCAAGGGAGAGAGCATTTCTTCCACATTTCTTCCATTTTCTCTCAAATCTTCCATGAAACAAGCTTTCTTTCTCTAGGTTTTCAAGGAGTTTTGCATAATTTTTCAAGGAGAACAAGATAGGAGCCTGGATCTTCAATTAGAAGGGTTTAAGGTAAGGATAAAACTTTAGTTTTGATGTGATTTGAAGATTTGAAGTAGATGTTGAGGTATAATGGTATATATGTAGGATAAGGTGTAAAGAAGTCAAAGGCAAAGGATTTGTTGGAGGAAGTCTTAAAAAAGGTAAGGAAGAACCTCCCATGACTTTAGGGTTTATGCTAGGGTTTGTATATTTGTATAAAACCTTAAATTAAGGCTTTAAGGCATAGAATTAGTTGATGGCAAGTGTAGTTGAACTCATTTATTCTACTTATGCCTTGAAATCATTATACATGAAGTTATTGCTATTTATGTTTTATGAGTTGTGATGGTTTGATTGAAGAAATGAAGGTGGATACTGATTGTGGCAAAAATGTAGTATTGGAGGCCACATGGTGGAATGGTTGCTATTAGAGTGTTGATGTGTTGTTTGCATTAGCTTACAATGTTTAGCAATAATGGATGTTATGGGAATGAGATTTTACACTTCTTTTAAGATGTTAAAGACTATTAAGGGGAGGTTTATTGATCCATAAGTTAACCTATTGGTAATGTTAATAGGAATTGATGTGGCATAGTTATATGAAAATCGGATTTAGGTGAGCTTGGAGGTTTTGTAACCTGCTTCGTATTTGACCATAACTTGAGTTATAAAAATCGAAATGAGAGATTCTTGAAGCATTAGAAAGCTAAGACAAGACCTATAACTTTTATGTTTATGTCAAGAGCCAATTCGTTGAGAAAAGGATGGAAAATGGCCTGAAGCATAAATGGTTATTAAAGTTTAAGATTTAACATAATCAATTATTATGATTATGAATTGATTATTAATGTATTATTGTAAGTATGCCATGTACAAAGTTTACCCATTAGCTAGAGATATTGGAAAGATATACATGGTCATGATGTTAATACATGATTAATGTTATGAAATGGCATGAAGATGCAATATAATACATGTTTTAAGATGATGTATGTGAGCAAGAGGTAATGAAACGGATTGATAATCCATAGATGAATAAAAGTATAAGCTCACCAAAATATGTATTACATGCCATAAGATGTTAGAGATGCAAATAGACATGATAGAGAGCAATGGACACGATGGAAAAACGGTAAGCATATCCTCGTATACCGGTTAAGGAAGATGATATATGCTTTAGATGCTAAATAACGCGTAAGCACGCCTCCCGATGATATGAGCTCTAGATGAAATTGAGGTAGATGATATGAAGTGCTTAAGATGCTAAGAAAGGTCTGATTGGCTAGACGTTAATGTTCATATGCATTTGTTGCATTACATGAGTATGATGTTATTTACATCATGAGATGATTTATACTCATGTTAGATGATTTTAGATGTTTGTCATGATATGTGATGTGCGGTGTACTATGTTTACATATATTTGTATGTGTACACATTGATGTTTATATAGCCATGGGATAAAATGATGAAAAGCATATGAATTAGTAATAAAAGGGAAGTATCGCTAGATGTAAAAGATAAGTGATGTGTTAATAAATATGTTTAAATAAAGATCAAATAGTACATTCAGAATGAAACGGATCATTCCTTACTGGACGGATTAGCGCTCACCTTTCATTGTGATTGCTTTGCAGGTAGACTAAGCGAGTGATGCTAGAGACAGTGGACTACACGTGAGGGGAGATGATATTGTATCTCTATGTTTTTATCTTGATGTAAATAATGTAAATGATAAATATTTGTGAAATACCTTTAGAAGCTTCCACCCTATAAATATGTTTTGATGCATAATTTCTTAAAGTTTATAAATTATAAGTTAGATCCTGCGTGACATTTTATATGCATGTTTTGGATATATTATTATTATCCTTACATAGATTTTTTTCTAAATACAACTTGTTCTCCAGACATGTATCCTCGGGATTCTCATTGAGGGATATTTAAAGGATACTTGACCTGGAGGGGGGGTTTACATTGGTATCAGAGCAAGTATTTTTTTTTTTTTTTACTTAAAAAGGGGTGTTTTAGATGTTTCTATTCGGAGTCAGGCATTTATGAGAGTTGATGACAGTATCCTCATGTAAAGTTCCGCTGCTCAAGTTGTCCGATCGCTATAAGTATGTTTACCTAATTTTATGTAAAGATTGATTAGATGATTAACGTTATATGTGTGACTGTGAAAGGGATAAAATATGGAAAACCAGGAGAAGATCCAGGTCGCAGTGATGCTTCAAATGCACAAGATGTTCCAACTGCACCTGAAGCTTCTAACCCAGCAGTTGCTACTTCAAGCACTCCGGGTTTAGATGTTGCAACATTGAGGTATGATCCAAGGGCTATTAATAGAGCTTTAAGGAGAACCCTGCCGAAAAGTACAAGTGCTCCGGTGACAACGTGACGACCAATGTGGTACCAAGTCAAGCCAGCAGGACGAGTACTCTAGAAGCAATGGTTGCCCAAAGCAGATCGAACCAATTTATGGCCTCTCAAGTAAAAATCAGCCTTCATAATTTAGTGGCACTAATGATCCAGTAGTAGACGAACAATGGATCAAGTGGTGGAGAAAGATACGCTCTATTTCTATGACAGATCAAGAGAAGATCGATATGCTACGTACTATTAGGGAGATGCTATGACATGGTGGGAGCTATGGAGCAGACTCAGATACCAACACTCTTACTTGGTCAGGGTTCAAGGAATGTTTGGGGAGCAGTACGGACAACAAACATGATATCCTTAAAACTACAAGAGTTTATTAGTCGGCAACAAGGAAATATGACGGTCAAAGAGTATTCAATAAGTTCAACTCCTTGGCTAAGTTTGCACCGACACTGGTCAATACACCACAGACCCGATTGGAGAGATTTGTGGGGGGACTTCATCCCACTATTGCCAGAGATGTTATGTCGAGTCATCAACCCTCCCAAACATTAGTGAAGCACTCACTAGAGCCATTAGAGCAGAGGTTACTACGGAAGGAGACCAAATTAGCTCTTTCCCCAACAGTGGCAAGTAGTCCTCTCAGCTTGGCCAATCCGAGTGGCAGAACAAGTTGTTGGCAAAGACGATAAGGGTAAAGCAAGAAATGAGTCTTACCTAAAGCCAACAGGAAGGACATGAAGAAAAGGGCCAATAAAGGAAAGGTAAGGTCAGTTACTGTAAGAAATGTCGGAGAAGACGGGGGTGAATGTTAGTGGGGACCAATGTTTGTTTCAGGTGTCGCCAGCCAGGTCATATTACTAGAGATTGTCCCATTGGTTTTGCAACTTCAGTACCGCAGTTAGAGGCACGACAGCCAGGTTATATAATGTAGCCCAGATGCAGGCAGATGCCAACCCTTCAGCAGTCACTGGTTTACCTCCAGAGAGGCAAGTGGAGTTTAGTAAGAACTAGCCCCCGGTATATCACCCATTTCTAAGGCTCCTTATCGCATGGCCCAGCTGAGCTCAAGAATTGAGGAAGCAGTTACAAGAGTTGTTAGACAAGGGCTTTATCGGACGAGTCATCCCATGGGGGTGCTCCAATTCTATTTGTGAAAAGAAGGATGGATCTATGAGGATGTGTATAGATTACCATGAACTGAATAAGTAACAGTAAAGAATAAGTACCCATTGCCCAGGATAGTAGTTTGTTTGACCAATTAAAAGGTGCTCAGTGTTTCAAAAATGATCTAAGGTCAGGATACCATCAGGTTAGAGTGGCAAGGAGATATACCGAAAACGGCTCTTTTCGAACAAGGTATGGGCATTATGAATTGTTGTGATGCCATTCGGATTGACTAATGCACCTGCAATTTTTATGGACTTGATGAACAGAGTTTTTCATGAGTCCTTGACAAGTTCATAGTGGTGTTTATTGAGATATCCTAGTTTATCAGACTTTAGAAGACATGCCGAGCACTTGAGATTTATGTACAAAGATTGCGAGAGAAACAGCTGTATGCCAATTTTTTAAAATGTGAGTTTTGGTTGGATCAAGTTACCTTTTTGGGTCATGTGATATAAGACGGTGTATCAGTGGATCCTAGTAAAGTAGAAATGGTGCTCGAGTGGCAGAGGCCAAAGACAGTGAAAGAGGTTGAAGAAGTTTTCTGGGCTTAGCAGGGTACTATAGGAAGTTCGTGGAAGGCTTTGCAAAGATAGGCAGACCACTTACAGCTCTCACCAAGAAAGAAACCATTTGAATGGACTGAGGCATGCGAGCAAGCTTTCAGGAGTTGAAGAAAAGATAACTAGCTCAATTCTACATGCCAAAAGAAGGCATTGTATGATATTTACGTTGATGCCTCCCACAATGGTTTAGGAGCAGTGTTGATGCAGCAAAGGAAAGTCATGCTTATGCCTTTAGACAATTGAAGACTATGAGAGCAGAATCCTCCCATGACTTGGAATAGCAACAGTGGGTTTGCTTTGAGAATGGCGACACTACTTGTATGGATGAAATGCAACATATACTGACCTAAGAGTTTGAAGTATTTTCTTCTTAAAAGAGTTGAATATGAGACAGAGGAGATGGTTAGAATTGGTGACAGACTATGACTGTGACATCAGATACCATCCAGGGAAAGCTAATGCAGTAGCAGATGCCCTTAGTAGAAAAGCTCTTTATCTCAAATCACTGTACAGGGAATTACAGCAGGAGATCCTCAAGAAGGAATTGAAATTGTGATCAAAGGAGGATTGGCCCAAATGGAGATCAAACCCACTTTGGTGGAGGAGATTAAGATGAAACAGGGTAAAGATGATACCTGCAAGATAATTGCCAACGGATAATGAGGGTAAGAGACAGACTTTAAAATAGTCAATGGGGCACTGATGTTGAGATAGAATATGTGTACTCAAGATGATGAACAAGGAATAAAATCCTTAGTGAGGACACAATACACTTTATATAGCCCAACTGGGAGGTGTAAAAATGTATCAAGATGTGAAAAAAAGTATTGTGGTCAGGTATGAAAAACGATATTGCCGATTATGTTGCCAAATGTTTAACATGTCAACAAGTAAAGGCAGAGCATCAGAGACCATCAGGATTACTCCAACCTTAGAGATTCCTAAATGGAAATGGAGGATATCTCAATGGATTCATGTGGGACTTCCTAAAGTTCAGCAAATATAATGCAATCTGGGTGGTGGTTGATAGATGACCAAGACAGCTCTATTTTCTACCTATGACAGATAAGATAGATGCATTTCGATTGGGGCAATATATGTCAGAGAGTGTAGATTACATGGAGTACCCAAGACGATTGTATCAGACCGAGATACCAGGTTTATATCAGCTATTTGGGTTGGAATGCAGAGAGCATTGGGTACAAAGTTAGCCTAGTTCATGACTTATCATCCTCAAACTGATGCCAAACTGAAAGGACTAACCAGGTAATTGAAGACATGCTGAGAGCTTGTTGTATGGATCACAAGGCAAATGGAGTGATGTACTTCCACTAATAGAATTTGCCTATAACAACAGCTACCAATCCACTATCCAGATGGCCCCATATGAAGCATTATATGAAAGGTGCAGCTCCTTTGTATGGGATGATATTGGAGAAAAAGACTCTTTGATTCAAGCAGTTGGACCAGAGATGACCAGAAAATGATTGAAGATGTTAAGCTTATTAAAGAAAGAAGAAGCAAGCTCCAGATCGACAAAAGAGCTATGCCGAACTAAAAAGAAAAGAAGTGGAATTCCAAGTGGGCGACAAAGTTTTTGTAAAAGTTGTGCCTTATAAACATATTAGAGATTTGGAAAGAAAGGCAAGCTCGCTCCACAGTTACATTGGACCCTTTGAAGTATTGGAAAGGGTAGGCAAAGTAGCTTATAGACTTGCGCTGCCAATGAGCATGGAAAGAGTCCATAATGTTTTCCATGTCTCTTTGTTGCGTAAGTATGTTAGTGATCCTTCACATGTGCTTCGATGGAGGAAGTGGAATACAGGATAATTGGTTATGAGGAACGCCCAATTCAAATCCTTGACAGAAAGATAAAAGAGCTCAGAAACAAGCAATTCCATAATTAAAGTACTTTGGAGGAATCACAAGATAGAAGAGCTACTTGGGAAATGGAGCAAGATATGAGAAGTCGATACCCGGAGCTGTTTCTATATTTCGAGGACGAAATTATTGCAAGGGGGGAGGAAATGTAATAACCAAGATGTCAAAGGTATGTTCCTAACTCAAAATATCCTTTAAATATTTATTTTATGTTAAAAAGCATGAAATCTAACTAAGGGCAAAATGTCAATTCATTTGGAACGGTTTGAATCAATTATCCATAGAAAGGTTTGAGGGCAAAATGGTTATTTTGCCTATGGATAAGCATTGAAAAAGTCAGGATGAGTAGGCTTATTGCATTTAATGGCATTAATTAAGTAATAATTATGTCTAGTGTGGAAATGACCAAAATGCCCTATATGAAGAATTAAGGACTTATGAGTTATACAATTAAAATAATGGGCCAATAGCATAATTTGTGAAATAAATGAAATATTTTCCTATAAATGAGATGAAATTCGTTCAAGCCAAGAGGAGAGAGCATTTCTTCAACATTTCTTCCATTTTCTCTCAAATCTTCCATGAAACAAGCTTTCTTCTCTAGGTTTTCAAGGAGTTTTGCATATTTTCAAGGAGAACAAGATAGGAGCCTTGGATCTCAATTAGAAGGGTTTAAGGTAAGGATTAAAACTTTAGTTTGATTGATTTGAAGATTTGAAGTAGATGTTGAGGTATAATGTAGATATGTAGGATTAAGGTGTAAAAGAAGTCAAAGGCAAAGGATTTGTTGGAGGAAGTCTTAAAAAGGTAAGGAAGAACCTCCCATGACTTTAGGGTTTATGCTAGGGTTTGTATATTTTATAAAACCTTAAATTAAGGCTTTAAGGATAGAATTAGTTGATGGCAAGTGTAGTTGAACTCATTTATCTACTTATTGCCTTGATTCATTATACATGAAGTTATTGCTATTTATGTTTTAGAGTTGTGATGTTGATTGAAGAAAATGAAGTGTGATACTGATTTGGCAAAAATTGTAGTATGGAGGCCACATGGTGTTGAATGGTTGCTATTGAGTGTTGATGTGTGTTTGCATTAGCTTACAATGTTATGCAATAAGGATGATTATGGGAATGAGATTTTACACTTCTTTAAAATGTTAAAGACTATAAGGGGAGGTTTATTTGATCCTAAGTTAACCTATTGGTTAATGTTAATAGGAATTGATGTGGCATAGTTAATATGAAAATTCGGATTTAGTGAGCTTGGAGGTTTTGTTAACCCTGCTTCTGTATTCGACACTAACTTGAGTTATAAAAATGATGAGATGATTCTTGAGCATTAGAAGCTAAGACACAGACATACTTTTATGTTTATGCCAAGAGCCAATTCGTTTGAGAAAAGGATGGAAAATGGCTGAAGCATAAACTGGTTATTAAGTGTTAAGATTAACATAATCAATTTTTGATTATGAATTGATTATTAAGTATTATTGTAAGTATGCCATATACTAATGTTTACCCATTAGTAGATGATATTGGAAAGATATACATGGTCATGATGTTAATACAGATTAATGTTATGAAATGGCATGAAGATGCAATATAATACATGTTTTAAGATGATGTATGTGAGCAAGAGGTAATGTAAATGGATTGATATCCATAGATGAATTAAAAGTATTAAGCTCACCAAAATATGTATTTACATGCCCTAAGATGTTAGAGATGCAAATAGACATGATAGAGATGCATATGGACACGATGGAAAACACGTAAGCATATCCTCGATACCGGTTAAGGAAAGATGAATATAGCTTTAGATGCTAAATAACGCGTAAGCACGCCTCCCGATGATATGAGCTCTAGATGAAATTTGAGGCTAGATGTATGAAGTGCTAAGATGCTAAGAAAGTCTGATTGGCTAGACGTTAAATGTTCATATGCATTTAGTTGCATTACATGAGTTATGATGTTATTTACATCATGAGATGTTTAACTCATGTTAGATGATTTTAGATGTTATGTCATGATATGTGATGTGCGTGGTACATTGTTTACATACTTATTTGTATGTGTAACATTGATGTTTATATAGCCATGGGATAAAATGTGAAAAGCTATGAATTAGTAATAAAAGGGGAAGTATCCCTAGATGTAAAAGATAAGTGATGTGTTAATAATATGTTAAATAAAGATCAAATAGTACATTCAGAATGAAACGGATCATTCCTTACTGAGCGATTAGCGCTCACCCTTTCATTGTTGATGCTTTGCAGGTAGACTAGAAGCGAGGGATGCTAGAGACAATGGGACTACACGTGAGGGGAGATGATTTTTGTCATCTCTATGTTTTTATCTTGATGTAAATGTAATGTAAATAAATTTTGTGAAATACCTTTAGAAGCTTCACCCTATAAATATGCTTTGATTGTATAATTTCTTAAAGTTATAAATATAAGTTTGGATCTGGTGACATTTTATATGATGTTTTGGATATTATTATTATTATCCTTACATAGATTTTTTCTAATACAACTCGTTCTCCAGACATGTATCCTCGGGATTCTCATTGAGGGATATTTAGAGGATACCTGACTGGAGGGGGGTTTTACACATACCCGTTAGGAGCCGGGTATAACTTGGGTCTACAGCTCTAACGGTTTGGGTCGGGTCAAACCAAATTCCTACATGTTTCCTTTTCCCTCATTCCAGCCATTGGCAACGGCAACTCGCCCTGTCCCAGGCGACGTGCTCTATGCACACAACTCTGACGGCCCAAAATTGGTTCTCATTAAGCAAATCTTAATAGGTTTAGAGAATTATTCATGCTAGGCTCGTGGTTTTCGCCCAGCTTTGATCATAAAAGACAAGGGCATCTTATCAATCCCCATTTCGAGCCACCATTTGACTCTTACCTTTAGCGGCATTGGAATCACTGCAACATGCTAGTCCAATGGTTGGTCAACAATTGCTTATCACCAAAGGTGGCAACTGGTCTTCCTTTGACTGAGATTGTGGTAGAGATGTGGGGAAGCATTCAGGAAATGTATGAGAAGCTCGATCTAGCTAAGACATTTCATCTATGGCAGCAGCTTGCTGAGATCAAACAACACAACACCACCGTGACTTCGTTCTTCAATTGGCTCTCCACCATTTGGAATGAACTTGTTGCGGCGGAGGAATAGTGATCAAGGATTCATGATTGTGACCATTTAAGCCACTTTCTACTTAGTCTAAACGATGCATTCCTCGCCTTCTGTAGCTAAATCCTCGCCACTTCACCATCACCCACTCTCCAACAAACATTCCAACTCACCATTCAAGGCGAGAGTAAAAAACAAGTCACAGAGGGCCAACAGCAAAATAATGGGATGGCCTTCACAGGTTATCAGTCACTACAGAGGACTAATTTTAATGGGGGAGTTGGGCGGCTAGGGCAACAGCAGGAGAAAGTGAGTCTTTTATGAGGGGCATGATGGATCTTACGGTCAGAAAGAGGCCATGCCAATCCTTTCATCCAATGGCTCACAAGCTGCCACATCATGGGTTAGGTCAAATAACGGGTCAAACAAATCCAATGGATGGTCCAATGGGACAAATGGGTCAAACTACTCTGGAAATTCAAAATCGGGCAAGGGAAAATTATTTTGTGAATATTGTAAATGGAGAAACTCGAGAATGTTGTTGGCAGTTAAATGGGTATCCCAACAAAGGAAAAAGTGGGAATTCTTCGGTGTATCAAGTTGATGCTATTCCTACTGGACCACCAGTTGCTACACCACTTATCAACTCCAATCAATATCACCAACTTTTCCAAATGTTGAATAAAATCCTGACAGCACCCACAACATCTTACTTATGTACTTCTTACTGTTGAAATTTCATTACAACTGATCTGTGGATTATTGATTCAGGGGCAAGCGATTACATTATTTGCAACCCAAAACTTTTTGCCACTATATCAACTACCTCATCCACTTCCGTTCGTATGCAAAATGGAAACATAGCACCAACCACTCATATAGGAATTGTAAAATTGTCTACAAATCTACATCTTACAAATGTCGTCTGTGTTCCTGCATTCCATTTTAACCTCATTTTAGTATCCAAAATATGTTCCAATAATAGTTGCATTGTCAAATTTTGTCCTAATACATGTGAATTTTAGGACCCTTCGAATGGGACACTGATGGGCTTGAGTAAAGTCAATAGAGGTATATACTATTGGGTATCTACTGAGTCTCTTCATTCTACTTGTATTACACCCAATAAAATTTCCAATTGTAATACAATGATTAATAAAACTTCTTTTATTCTTCATCAAAGATTGGGTCACAGTGTCACTATCCCTTATTCCAAATGTCACATATGTCTATTAGCTAAACAAGCAAGAATTAGTTTTCCACATAGCACTTCCACTACCAGTCAACCTTTTGCCTTGGTTCATCTTGACATTTAGGGCCCATATCACACCCCAAATCATGATGGATCCAGATTTTTTCTTACCATTGCTGATGATTTTTCCCAGGGGACATGGACATTTCTCATGCTATCCAAAATCCAAACACTTACCCACATTAAACACTTCCTCTTTATGGTCAACACTCAATTTCATACGTTAGTCCAACGAGTTAGAATTGACAACTCTAGAGATTTTTTCAACCATAGTTGTTCTTCATTGTTTTCTCATTAGGCATTCTTCATGAAATTTCTTACACCTATACCTCACAACAAAATAGGGTTGTTGAAAGAAAACACCGCCATCTCTTAGAAGTAGTCCAGGCCCTAAAATACCAAGCTACCATACCTCTCTCATTTTGAAGTGAATGTGTGATCACAGCCACATACCTGATTAACCGTATGCCGACTAGAGTCCTTCGTGGTAAGACTCCTTATGAAATACTATTTAAGAAGCAGCCAACCATTGATCACCTTTGAGTGTTTGGCTGTCTCTGTTAAGTTGCTACTCTTGGTTTTCATGATAAGTTTGGATCTTGGGCCACCCACTATATTTTAATGGGCTATCCCACACTCTAGAAAAGTTACCGTCTTTATGATCCAACTAAAGACCGATTTCTGATATCTGGAGATGTTGTATTTCATGAAGACATGTTTCGTTTTGCCAACACTGGCTTTGTTTCGTCTTCATCTCCACGGCTGTTTTATGATGATGATGCTCCCACTCTACCAGATCCTCTTTTTTCTATGACACCTGCTCCCAAGGCTCCTTAGCAACCTATTGTTACTGATTCTGATACTGATTTGACAGCCACTGACAATATTCCAACATATTCATCTCCTTAAGATTCTCTTCTAGGGTCTCTTAATTTAGTTACCACATTACCTATCTGATAAACTACTCGTCAGACTCGACCACTAATCTGGACAATAGATTATGAGTGCCCTACAATATTAGCATCTTCAGGTACCCGTATCCTACCTCTAATTATGTAAACTATGATAATCTTTCTCCTATTCACTGAGTTTATATCAGTCACATTTCCACCGACTGAGAACCCACTTATTACTCAGATGCGGTTAAACATTCCCACTGGTGTCAAGCAATGGTTAATGAACTTACTGCTTTGAATCAGAATAACACATGGGATTTGGTGCCCCATCCTACTCATAAAAAACTCATTGGCTGCAAATAGGTCTACAAAATCAAGCATTGTGCCGATGGCTCAATTGGACGATACAAAATCCGCTGGGTAGCTAAGGGCTTCACTCAACATCAGGGATTTGATTATTAGGAGACCTTTTCCTTGATAGCCAAACATGTCACTGTCCGTGCCTTTCTTATAGTTGCTTCTGTTCACGATTGGCCTTTGCATCAAATGGATGTTCATAATGCCTTTCTTCACGGGGACCTCCATGAAGAAATCTATATGGACCTTCCTCCTTGAATCTACAAACAGTGGAAGCACATAGTATGTCATCTACGAAAGTCCCTCTATGGTCTAAACAAGCATCCTGACAATGGACTGAGAAATTCATAGCAGCTCTCACTGGCATAGGATTTGTTCAGTCCAAACATGACTATGCATTGTTTACCTAGCATAGAGGTGAAACATTCATTGCTCTAATTATCTATGTCGATGACATTCTAATTATAGGAAATGATAAAGTAGGCATCAAATCCTTAAAAGAACATCTCAACAGACAATTACAAATAAAATATCTAGGAGAGCCAAAATATTTCCTAGGAATCGAAATTGCAAGATCTCTAGTAGGGATATTGTTAGGGTATGCCATAGGAACCAATCGTGTTGTTGGTTTTAGGACATTATATCTTGTAAATGTATTTTGAATAAAAGAAAGTGTTCTTATTTCACATGTTGATTTACTGCCTTGTTCATATTATATTTAATATTGCATGTGAAATGTCCGGATGACCCAAATCTTCAGAAGATCAAATCATCGAAGAATTCCCTACGCAAGTAATGTTAATTGGGTAATAACATTGCATAGTAGGCATGTTGAATGTCTCCACTAAATATCATTGATGGTATTAGTGCGGGTGATTATAAGAGGTATGTCACTAGGTCATTAGCATGGATAAACAGTTAGTGAATTGTTTATCGAATACGACCAATTATAATGAATGACATGGATGTGGTCAATGATGCATCGTAGGATCATGCTAGTGTGCTGTAATGCCCCACTTGAGGTACGTAGCTAATTTATATTGCTTTGTTTGAATGTTTATTGTTTTGCTCTCAATTGAGTTTGTATGTCATTGTTTTGGTTGGTTGGCCCTTGGTTGAAATTAAGTGTTGGTTTGGTTGAGTGTTTGCCCTGAATTTGGTGAAGTTTTGCATAATTTTGGAAGTGCAGACTTCGCTGCAACGAAGAAGGAGTGTCGTTGCGGTGACATAGCCCCTGTATTTCTTCGTCAGGGCAAAGAAAGAAACTTTGCCGCGGCGAAGAGCCAGCTGAAAAGTTTGGTGAAGTTTCTAGAGAATGTTTCCATAGGGGCAAAGTGACCATTCTACCCCTAATTAGCAGGAAAAGTGGGGAGTGAAATGCAAGAAAATTTCATGGAGAATGTGTTAGAGTTGGGGGTGTGAGTGCAAGGAATTAAAGGACAACATTGGAATTTACAAGAAAGAGCAAGGGCAAAATGGGAATGCATGTGTAAGTTATGAGCTAAAAAGGGATTAAGCCTGGTAAACCATTCATTCATTCTTCTTCCACCGCCATACCCTTTCACCATTTCCTCTCAACTCTTCCTTCAATCTTTCAAGGATTTTTGAGGGCTTTTATTTGGATTTTGATAGAGAATTAATCTAAAGCATCCTATAATAAGGATTCTTGCTTTAGATGTGAAATTTATCTATAGATGTGTTGAAGTCTTATAGTATGTTTTTAAAGTTGTAGAGAAAAGACCATCTACCAAAGAAAAGAGAAGTGCTAGTGAAATCACTCCACCACAAGGTAAGTAAATCCAACCCAAGTTCAAGTTTAAGAAATCTTTGAGTAGAGATTTTCTTTATGCATGTATGTATTATGCTTGTTGAGAATTGAGATGAGATAAGTAGATAGTGGATGATTGAGATGAGAGGAGTAGATAATTGATTATTGGTTTGAGATATGTAAATGATGGGAAGTATTTTGATGTGTGAAGAGAGAGTGAAGTTGAGTTGAAGTTGGAGAGGTTTGTGTAAACCTTTTTGGGAGTGTTTTTACTTGACAGGAATTATGGCTATATGAGGGAGTTTTCTCCCATTTTGGATAGTTAAAGAGATGAGTAGAGTTATAGATAAAGTAGAGTTTTTGCATGTACATGAGTTGTTTGATGAAATGCTTAAGAGAAGCATGAGTGAGAATAAAGAACCTTAATTATTGCAATATTGGCATTTCATGAGTGCATTAATGAGCATGAGCATAACATATGCATTGTTGTGCATTTCAGAAGTAGCTTGAGAAAGAACAGAGAAATTTGAGTATAAGCTACTCTAAGAGTTAAGAGAGATTGAGCACTAGAGAATAAAAAGAGAAAGTAGTGCTAAAGAAGAGAATAGAGTAGGAACACCAGGTTCCAACCGTGCCTCCGGTAAGATGGGGTTGTGATAGTCACGAAAAGTGGAACAAGAGGTTCCGACCGTGCCTCCGGTAAGATAGGGCTGTGACATTCAAGAGAGAGAGAGAGAGAATATGTACTCACGTGGCCAAGGGTTCCGAATCCATGCATAACCAAGTCCGATCGGCAGAGAATGAGTAAAAGTCACGAATAGTGGGATAAGTTCCTGGTTGTGCCTCCAGTAAGATGGGGCCGTGACAGTCGCAGAGAGAGTTATTAAAAAAGAAATGTGAGAAGAGAAACAAACAGAAGAATGAGAAAGTAATGTAAGGAAAGAATTAAGAGAAAGAGTTACGGGAATAGACAAGTAGAGGATTTACTTACTGAGCCTTTTTGTGCTCACCCCGTTGTTTTCTGTGTATTTTGCAGGATCTAGGTGAGGACGTGGTCGGATGGATGTGGGCAAGCGAGGAGAAATAACTACACTGTCCACCACATTTTTGATGACTTTTGTCTAAGATACTTAACCTTGTATAAAGAATGTATATATTTAATAAAAGAAAAATTTGGGCCCAACTATTTATGTTATTATACTTGCATTTTTATTATGTATACTTGTAATTTTATTACGTATATTTTATGAGTATATGAGTAGAAATGAGTCATTACATGTACCACTAATCCTTAGACTTGAGAGATCATGGTTGGAATCAACATAGGATGCATATGGTTCATATGGTGTATAAGCATAAGACTAGTCATGTCTTGTGTAATAAGTCGGTTTGGTCATATGTTATTCAAGTGCGAGGACAAGTGATGGTCAAGATAGGATCTGTTAACTCAAAATAGTCCAATCTCGAGTTCCCAGATGAATGTCAATAAACATTGGAAAGGGAAAATCTCTGGCCAGAGTATAATGAATGTCAAATGAAAATTAGTTTCATGTTTATGAGTTCCATTGTATCGATTGACAATTTGATTAAAGATTAAGTTAAGGGTTTTGACATACCATGAACCATTCTTAATCAGGATTAGATGACGAAGGGATTTTACTACACGGTATGTACGATCAGAAAAGGTTTATTGGAGTTTACACTTCAGTGTGGTTTAGGGGTTATGGAGCATTGCTAGACATCTGCCATAATCAGTGGGAGTTTCGATTATAAAAAGTTATAATGAAATATATCATAATCCGATATTGGGCCCATGACTAGATCACAGTGGACAAAAATGGTCACACATAAAACAAAGCTCAAGGAGAGAGAGTAATACATATCATTGATCAGATTAATGATGTTCGAATGTAAACAGTTGCATCTGAAATAATATATTGGTGAGAAATGATTATCCATAGATAGCTAGCACTAACCAAGGGTAATAAGGATTTTTTAAATATTATTATTGAATCGGATTCAATAATTGGGACAAAAGTGCATTGGTTTTATTCTAAAGAATTAGAATAATTAATAGGATTAAAATTTGGTTTAATTATGAATTAACCATAAAACCAAGGACTTGACATAAATGCTCTTTTCCAAGATTAATTTTAAATTGTTTGAGGACTTCCCAAGACAATTTAAAATTACACTTTGTGCCCATGGTATATAAATTAAGTATTCTACCATTTTAATTCAATTACAACAATTGAAAACAAAAGCACTCTCTCACTCTCTCGGCTCTCTCTCATCTTTGACTTGGGTGGATTTCATTTTGAGTTTCTTCATTCTTTTTTGAAGAATCTAGACTCCAAGCTTCAACATCAAGCTTTTAATAGCAAAAGGAGTTGGTAATTTTCTATCATTTTCTTACATTAATAAGTCAATGTTTTTAATTGTTTGTTTTCTACCTTATGTCCATCATCTTGATCATCTTTTTCTCTCCATTTCCATGTCCAAAATGCATGAAACCCAACAGATATCTCTTAGTCAACGGAAATATGACTTAGAACTCATTTCTGATTCTGGACTATCAAGAGGCAAGCCAAGTGTCATTCTAGTAGAACAAAACACCGAGTTAACCAATCAGGAATATGACAATGGGACATCATCCTCAGAAAATATTCCACCTTTGGAAGATCCTACCAAAGACTTGTTGGCCAACTGATTTACCTCATAATGACTTGACCAGATATCAGCTATGTAGTTTACATTCTTAGTCAGTTCATGCACGGACCTAAATGATCTCACATGGATATAGCAATAAAGGTATTGAATTAGCTGAAAGGGTGTCCTAGTCTGGGACTTATTCTTCCTTGTAACAAAGGCTTAGATATCACAGCACATTGTGATTCAAACTGGGCCACATGCCCGATGACAAGGAAATCACTCATCGGGTTTTGTATAAAGCTGGGGGGGGGGGGGGGGGGGGGGGGGGGGGGGGGCACTTATTTCTTGGAAAACAGAGAAACAAACTACCGTATCCCTCTTTTCAGCAAAAGTTGAATATAGAGCCATGGCAAAGACTACATGTGAGATCATTTGGATTTTAGGGTTGCTGGAAGATCTTGAGGTACAAGTAAAGGAACTTGTTCTTTTATACTATGATAACAAAGTTGCAAATGACATAGCAGCAAAACCAGTATTCCATGAAAGAACGAAACATATAGAAATAGATTGCCATTTTGTGAGGAGCAAAATACAAGAAGGGGTAATTAAGACTTTACACATTCATACTTGAAAACAACCAACAAATATTTTGTTAGCAAAACTATCATACATGGCAGCGAAAATAAAAATTATTTAAACATTATAGATCTTTCCTTTGAACCAAGATCAGGGCACAAATTTACAATTTATACAATATATTAAAATCTGCAATAAAACAACTCAAAGTTAAGAAACCATACCCACGTTGGATGCTCCTCCAATTTGTCTCGAAATGGGTTTCGCTATCGACCCAAATGTAGGATCGAACTAATGTAGTCCACACGAAGACAACCTCAAGGAACTAAAGAGGGATTAGCTAGATCCCCTTAGCCTTTAAGAACCAAGATGAAAATCAAATGAAATATTTGATTCAAGCAAAAAGAAATCTGGCTTGGGAGAGAAGAAAAAGGGCTAGAATATTTTTGCTTTCAATGATTGAATGAATTAATTAAATAATTCACAAAGTGTTGCACTTATATAGTGCACACTTTGCCCTATTCCATCATGGAATAGGCTTAGGCTCTAACCCAAACACCCCTTGTATCCAAACAGCCCCTTTAAGATATTTTAATTTTAATTATTATTGTTATTTCAATTAAATTCAATTAATATATATATTTCATATATTAACATTTAACAATAACAATAATTCATTTACATATATGCGAACACATATTTAAATATAATTTCACTTATTTAATTTAATTAACAAATTAAATAAAGGCTACGACCTCAACAAATTTAATTGCACTGTGAAATTACCAAAATACCCTTTTGCCTAAAAAGACGAAAACACCCTTCTTACAAACAGGTTCTTAAATTATCTTCTATGTGTATGACCCGTAGGATCCTTATCATACTGGCAGTGTGTAGTATCGCGATTAACACCAATTAATCGTCTCACTAATACACAGACCAAGATTGGCCCCTGGCAAGGCATCATGGCCACCCGATAGATTCGAATTTAGCAAAGTAGCTACCTGTCAACGATATGGTTACCGTACAATTCGATCCTTTCATCATCCGTTATCTCGACGAGACCGAGGCATAGAAATAGTGTCAACCTTCGATTACTCTCGATATTATGTATTCAGTTACTGGATCAATGACCTGTATTATAAACTGGATAGAGCAATAATCAATCCCACTGTGGCCACAGTTTTAGTGTCATTGCCATTTACTAAATTGCACCGTGAGATAACTTCTCTCATACCCGGGAGTGATGAATCCTCTGTCTATCCACCATAGTCTTGATACACTCCTTGATACAGCCAATCACTACTGTACTGATAGTTTTGAATAGAACTGCTTTAGGTTAGTGTCAAACTACACCAATCGGTGCACAAGGCACTCTAGTGATCTCAAGTCTAAGGATCACATGCACCACCATTCGTTAGAGGATTTCCAGCAACTATCACATGGTGTTTATCTCTCTAAGGAAATGTGTCCTCGAACACAAGTTGAGAGAGATAGGATGAAGAGGATCCCATATGCATCAGCAATTGGATCCATCATGTATGTCATGCTATGTACTTGGATTGATGTCTCATGTGCTTTGAGCACATGCAGTACATATCAATCGGATCCAGGTGAGTGTCACTGGATGCCTGTCAAGAATATTCTTAAGTACCTGAAGAGGACTAAGGATATGTTCTTGGTTTATGGAGGGGAAGATGAGCTCACTGTAAAAGGATACAGTGATGCAAGTTTCCAAACGGACAAAGATGATTATCGATCGCAATCAGGGTTTGTATTTTGTCTCAATGGCGGTGCAGTGAGCTGGAAGAGCTCCAAGCAAAGCACCATAGTGGACTCTATAATGGAGGCTGAATATAGTGCATTATTAGATGCGGCCAAGGAGGCAGTCTGGATTAAGAAGTTCGTCAACGAACTTGATGTGGTTTCCACGATTGCTGATCTAATATACATCTATTATGACAATAATGGAACAATAGCTCAAGCAAGGGAACCATAGTCTCATCAAAAGTCTAGACACATACTCAGACGATTCCATCTCATCAGAGAGATAGTTGAGAGGAAAGATGTGCAGATCAGTAAAGTGCATACTGACGACAATCTCGTAGATCCACTGACAAAGCCTCTGTCGCAGCAGAAGCATGAAAGGCACTTGAGATCATTTGGTATTAAATACATGAATAATTGGCTATAGTGCAAATGGGAGATAGAGCTTATAACTACATTAGGTTAGTGTCAAACTACACCAATCAGTGCACAAGGCGCTCCGGTGATCTCAAGTCTAAGGATCACATGCACCACCATTCGTTAGAGGATTTGTTCCATAGACATTAGGGTTACCATCTATATGGAATCCTCTGGTAGGTCAGTCCAGTGAACTTGCCTACAGCAAGCACCCATATGTTACACTAGGTTGTCACCAAACAACTTCGACAAGTGAGATCAGTCACTATCTTTCAATAGGGTCGTTCAACACTATGATAGCCTTACCGTATTATCTGTGCCCTTACTTCAGAATAATACTGGGGCTACGGAAATTTCTAGAATGGCCACCATATGTGCTCATAGGGTTCTCACTGTCAAGATTTGAAACATTTGATACCCTCGTCATGGTTCTACCATTCTAAGGACATATATCAATACATAGAATAATGATTTACACGATATAGAATAAAATGCCTTTTATTGATCAATGAACGTTATTACAAAGAGTCAATTCTACAATAATTGATTGGCTCTAGGGCATCTACTCTAACATATTTTTACAAAGCTATTGTGTAGCAGATAACATTAATATCTACTTAGCAAGCTTGAAGTTTTCGACATCTACAAACCATAAGCTTGAGGGGGAATGACGAAATATAAAAGGGAATGCTATTGATTTCCCTTGATCTTAGCCTATTAAGATCAAGGAAATTATTGTATATTTATATGTAATTAATATTTAATCAATCACCCTAATTGATGTGATTGATTGAATGATTTACAGGGATTCTTATTCTTAATTTACATTCACAAATTTGTATAAATTGCCCAATTGTACAGACTACAAACAATTCAATATATAAAATATCTCTGCAATTCTTTTCTCTTTTCTCTTCTCAGGCATTCTCTGGTAGCGTTGATCTACTTCTCTTGCCTTCTTCTCCAAACTCTGACACAAACCAACTCCAATCAACCATCACGACAGCTATCAATCAAACTCACACCAGCTCTCAAACTCAAACCACCTCTTAATCAAACTCACTCTATTTTTGAAACCCAAACTAGCTCTCAATCAACCATCACGCCAACTCTCAATCAAACTCATGATAGCTCTCAAACTCAAACCACTTCTCAATCAAACTCACGCCATCTCTGAAACCCAAACCAGCTCTCAATCAAACTCACTACCGCTATCAACCTTAAACCAACTCTCAATCTAACTCACGCCATCTCTCAATCCCAAACCAGCTCTTAATCAAACTCAGGGTAGCTTTCAACCTCAAACTAGCTCTAGTCCAACTCTCACCATCTTATAAACCCAAACCAGCTCTTGATCAAACTCACACTAGCTGGCCCAACTCTCACACGCAAACTAGAGAAACAAAATCAACTATTAGATGGAAACAAGGATGAATTGAAGAATTGCATGTTGGATGACGATTGAAGGTGTTGTTGAAGATGAAATACAGGTGCAGCCAAAGTGAAATACAATGCTGCTATCGTGAAATGAAGATTTGATGAGATGAGTTGAAGAAATCGCAAAAGGAAAGAGAGAAAAATGGGAATAAACTCGATCATGATTGAAATGAATGAGAAAACAGGAAAGAAGATGGGTTTGAGGGCTTGAAAACCAGAAAGAAAGTCTGGGTTTTGTTTTAAATGAAATAGAAAAGAAAATGGGTGTTTTTACATTACCTAAAGCTAATAATATTTCCTCCCTAATAAGTTTTCCAAATTTCGTACCTAAAAATGTATTTTTCACAATCAATGAAAAATCATATTTCGTCTCTAATAATTTTTCCAAATTTTGTACAATTAGAGACAAAAAATTTCGTCTTAGAAAAAAAGGTTTCTAGCCACAAAAGTTTTCGTCCAAAAATAATAAATTTCGTCCCAGAATGATTTCCCTCCATATTATTTCATCCTTCCCTCCACATGGTCGATGAAATCAATTGTTGGCATGGGTTGGAAATTGAGTGCTAAGCATTTTTTATCGAAATTACAATTTCATCCCTTAAAATGATCATTCTAGGATGAAACTAAATTCGTCCCTAAATTAAAAGTTGTTGTAGTGGCATGTGGTTTATAAGGGCTTGGACACCCTCCCTTGGCAAATTGGTTTTCCAAGGAGAGTTCTACCTAAGCCTACAAAAGGACCACTACCCAACCCAATTCCCATCAAAGGTCTACTTCCCAAACCAATTCCTATCAACTTAGGAGTGGGTTCCTATCATTGTTTTTGTTGGATTGGTGGTTGAAGCTTACTCATGGAGTATTATATCAGATAACTTTGGAAGAAGGTCTGTCCATTTACTTTATTTGTTATATTTTCTAGATTTTTGCTGTTGGTTTATGAATTATGGTTGTTAGTTTTTGTGAGAGGTGATTGGAAATTTGCACACTTTTGGTTGGTATTAGATTGTTTGTTTTAGGGTGGTTTCTGATTGTTAAATTTGCATTATAAGTTACAGTACATGAGCATAACACAATTCCTTTGTTATTTTGAAATTTTAAAAATTTCTGGATTCATGATTGTTAGTGTCTACCCTATGAACCAATCGTATTGTCAGTTTCAGGACATTATATCTTGTAAATGTATTATGAATAAAAGAAAGTGTTCTTATTTCACATGTTAATTTGTTGCTTCATTTATATTGTATATATATTGCCTGTGAAATGTCCAGATGATACGAATCTTTAGAAGATCAAATCATCAAAGCATTCGCTACGTAAGTAATATTAATTAGGCAATAACATTGCATAGTAGGCATGATGAATGTCTCCATTGAATATCATGTGATGGTATTAGTTTGGGTGATTATAAGTCATGTCCCTAAGGCATTAGCATGGATAGACGGTTAGTGAACTTTTTATCGAATACGATTGATTACGATGAATTACATGGACGTTTAGAATACGGTCAATGATGCATTGTAGGATTGTGCTAGTGTACCATTGATCTTTAGACCTGAGACATCACAGTTGGAATCAACATAGGATGCATATGGTTCATGTGGTTTATAAACACGAGACTAGTCATGTCTTGTGTAATAAGTCAGTTTGGTCATATGTTGTTCATGTGCAAGGACAAGTGATGGTCAAGATAGGATTTGTTAACTCAAAATAGTCCAATCTCGAGTTCCCAGATGAATGTTAATAAACATTGGAAAAGGGAAATCTCTAGCCAGAGTATAATGAATATTAGATGAAAAGTAGTTTCATGTTGACGAGTTCCATTGTATCGATTGACAATTCGATTAAAGACTAAGTTAAGGGTTTTGACATACCATGAACCATTCTTAATCAGGATTAGATGACAGAGGGATTTTACTACACGATACGTATGATCAGAATAGATTCATTGGAGTTTACACTTCATTGTGGTTTAGGGGTTATGGAACATTGCTAGACGTCTACCATAATCAGTGGGAGTTTCAATTATAAAGAGTTATAATGGAACATATCATAATCCGATATTGGGCACATGGCTAGATCATAGTGAACCAAAATTGTAATAACTCCATTCTACTCATATACTCATAAAAGATACATAATGAAAACACATGTAGAATAACATAAATAGTTGGACCCAAATTTTTCTTTCATTAAACATATATATATAGATATTCTTTACACAAAAAGTTATAACATGTACAAAAGGATCAAAACAAGGTGGACAGTGTAGCCATATCTCTTCGCTTGCCGATGCCCTTCCGACTGTATCTTCATCTAGGTCCTGCAAAAACATGGAAAACAATGGGGTGAGCACAACTAATGCTTAGTAAGCAAATCCTCTACTCAACTATCCCCGTAACTCTCTCTCTCTCTAATTCTTTCCTTACAATTCTCATTTATTCTCTGTTTCTTATACTTCTCTCTATTTTCTCTTTCTCATAACTCTTTTCTACTAACTCTCTTTTGTAAGTCACAGCCTCATCTTACCGGAGGCACGGCCGGGACTCGCTCCCGCTCTACATGACTTCTACTCATTCTAACCGATCGGACTCGGTTATGCATGGATTCGAAACCCTTGGCCATGTGAGTAATAATCTCTCTCTCGAGTACTCTCGAGTATAGCCCTCATCCGCATACACTCTCACGAGCTAAACCACTTCTCTCTCTCATACTCATGCCGCTCTCTCAATGCGGCGTACATGCAGGAATACTCTACCCATTACTCACGGGTTCCCCATCGCATAGCCTACTCTATTCTCTTTTCTCTTTTTTTTTTTTTTTATTCTCTAGTGCTCAATCTCTCTTTCTCTTTACTATTAGAATTGCTTATTCTCAACATTCTCTACTCTTTCTCAAACTACAACTCAAAGTGTAGCTTATACTCAAAAGTCTCTACTCTTTCTCAAGCTATTATTCAAGGCACAACTTATGCACATGGGTGATTTAAGCTCATTAATGCAATTAGGAAATGCCAATATGCAATGTTGCAAGAATTAAGGTTAACTATTCATACTCATACCTCTCTTAGGCATTTCATCAGATAACTCATGTGCATAAAAAAAAACTCTACTATAATTACTACTCTACTTCATTCTCTAGCCATCCAAAATGGGAGAAAACTCCCTCATATAACCATAATCCCTGTCAAAGAAAGCACTTCCAAATAGGTTTACACAACATCTCCCAAAACTTCATCTCAATTTCCACTTCTCAATACACATTAAAACACTTCTCATAAATGAAGTGTATCCAACAACCACAAAATAGCTACTCATCTCAACTCAATTTCTCATCAAGCATACTACATACTTATACATGCATACATCTCTACTCAATCTCTACTCAAAAGCTTATTTAAACCTCAACTTGGTTGGATTTACTTACCTTGTGAAAAAGTGACTTCTCTAGTACTTTTCCTTTCCCTTGTTGTCTTCTTCTCTCTACAACTCAAAACAACAACAAGAACAATAACAACCATATAAGACTTCACTATAACTATAAGCAAACTCACATCTAAAGCAAGAATCCTTACCTTAGGATGCTTTAGATGAAATCTCTACTCAAAATTACTCAAAAGCTCTCTTAAACCCCTTAGAAATCTTGGGAAAATTGAAAGGAAAAATTGAGAGAATTTAGAGAATGGGTATGGTGGTGGAACTGAATGAAATGAGGGGTTTATGTCACTTAACCCCTTTTTAGCTCATATTATAACCTTCCTTTCCCATTTTGCCCTTACTCTTTCTTAAAAATTCCATCTATCTCCTTTGATTCATTTCACTCACACCCCCACACTAACCTATTCTCCATGAAATTTTCTTACATTTTACTCCCCACTTTTCCTGCTAATTAGGGGTAGAATGGTCATTGTGCCCCAAAGGAAGAATTCTCCAGAAACCTCATTAAACTTTTCAACTGGCTCGTCGCCGCGGCGAAGAAACTTCCGTCGGCCCGACGAAAAGTTACAGAGTCGACACCGCCTTACTCAAGCCAACGTCGCCGTGGCGAAGACTATTCTTCGCCCCGATGAAGATTGAAATTCTAAGATTCCTCAAAACTCAACCAATTTCAAGGCAAACACTTGACCAACTCAACATACAAACTCAATTAAAACCGAATCAATGAACATTTAAGCAATACAGCAAAATCTTAAGTATGTACCTCAAGTGGGGCGTTACAAAAATGGTCACACATAAAACCAAGCTCAAGGAGAGAAAGAGTAATACACATCATTAATTGGATTAATGATGTTCGGATGTAAATTAATAGTTGCATTCGAATTAATGTATTGGTAAGAAATGATTATCCATGGATAGCTAGCACTAACCAAGGGTAATAAGGATTTATTAAATATTATTATTGAATCAAATTCAATAAGGAGGACAAAAGTGTATTGGTTTTATTCTAAAGAGTATAGAATATTTAATGGGATGAAAATTTGGGCTAATTATGAATTAACCATAAAACCAAGGACTTGACATAAATGCTCTTTTCCAAGATTAATTTTAAATTGTTTGAAGCCTTACCAAGACAATTTAAAATTATACTTTGTACCCATGGCATATAAACCAAGTGTTATACAATTTTCATTCAATTGAAACAAAATCACTCTCTCATTCTCTCAGCTCTCTTTTCCTTGGCTTGTGTGGATTCCATTTTGATATTCTTCAATCTCATGTGAAGAATTAAATCTCCAAGAAAGAAGATTCAAGTGTTGATTAGCAAAGGAGTAGGTAATATTCCATCCTTTTAATGCAATATGTTGCTTATGAGTTATGTTTGTGTTCTACCTTATCTCCATCATTATCTCTCACCATTTTTCCGCCTCTTTTATCCCAAAAAGCATGTATTCTTTCAATGGTATCAGAGCTCATGTTAGATTCATGCTTGCATGTTCAATCTTTGGATGAAAAATTAAATAAATGTTGTTATTGAACAAGGGGTAAAATTCGGCCAACTTGCATGTTGAAGTTGTGTTGTATTTTGAATACAAATGATGATGGATATATGATATTCATGCTTATTAACATGCTTGTATGAAATTTTGATATTTAGAATACAAAATTTCTTGTTTTTAAAGTCATATGTAACAGGCATGTTGGATTTGATGCATATTGATGCAATTTTGATTAAATATGAATATATCTCATCCATATAATACATGCATGTATAATTTGTGCATAGTTGATGCATATTTGATGATTTTGAAAATGGATGAATTCGGCCAAGCCTTGTTCAAATGCATGATGTATTTTGAATACATGATTAATGGTGTTATATGTTATATAATTATATATAAATGCATTTGAGTTCAGTTGTATTATGAATGCAAGTTGGTTGATTCATTTTTGAGTAAATAATGATGAACTTAAACTTTGTCTAAGTTTTGATGATGGTTAATGTTGATTAAATGAAGGTAGAATGGATTAAGGTGATATGCTTGATTAATATTTGGCCATCACATATTTTCATCTCGGATGATGAAACGGTGCATTATGATGCATAAGGTAACAATCAATTTTAATTTGATTGAATGTGATGTGAAAGTTATTTAATTTGATGGATAATATAAGATATTATATAAATATTAGAGTGTTGAAATTATGCATGTACCCTTGGTTTAATCATGACATATTTGTAATTATTGCATGAAAACCTTAAGAATATACCTTTATGAATCATGAATATATTGACATTATAAGTTTAAGGGTAGTAAAATCATGCATGTACCCTTGGTTCAATGATGGCATATTTTTATGTAATTGTTACATGAAGTCCTTTATTTATAAATATTGCAACTTGCATAAATATTTATTTATATAACCTTGATTGAATTAATATTTGTTTATGTGATTGATGAATATTAATTAGGGGCTAATCATGAGTGTGTATTTATTTTTCCAAAAATATTTGACATTTGGGAATGTAATATTCTTTTAATAGCTTGTAATAATAATTAATTTTATTATTAGTTTCTTATTTAGGCTTACATATCCTAAATTGGTTTATGTAATCATATGATCGGATGGAGATTCGAACTAGAGACAAGGAATGAATCATACCTTATATAGTGATATAAAAAAGAATAGTTTTCTATTTGTTAAATTTAATTGACAAAGATTTCTATTATGTGAGGTTTAATTAAATTTAATAAGAATTTGACTCCCTACTAGAAATTTATTCTAATGAAATTTCCAAATCGTCATTTAGGGGAGTATGGGATTTGAATAAAATAGTGGGAGCTAATAAGATTAGCATATGTAACGCCCCACTTGAGATACGTAGCCATTATTTATGGTATGGCCTAAAGGGTTACTGAATTGCTCCTAAATGAGTTTGTATATTGTTCATATTGTTTGGTTGGCCCTTGGTTGAGTTTATGTTTTGGGTTTGGTTGAGTGTTTACCATGGAATTGATCAAGACTTGGCAGATTTTGGAGTTGCAGCCTTCGCTGGGGCGAGGAAGAAGCTTTGTCGTGGTTATGTTGGCTTTGTGTTTGGCTGTTTCGGTTTTGGAATGTTTCGCCTGGGCGACTGAAAGTTCTTTGCTTTGTCTACTAGATGGTAGAAAAGTTTCTTGAGGTTTCTAGAGAATTCTCCTTAGGGGTAAAATGACCTTACTACCCCTAATTAGTAGGAAAAGTGGGGAGTAAAATATAAGGAAATTTCATGGAGAATAGTGTAAAATAGGGGTGAGTTTGTAAAGAATTAAAGGATAAAGGTGGAATTTTCAAGAAAGAGTAAGGGCAAAATGGGAAAGAGTGTATATTATATGAGTAATAAGGGTTGAGTTCTCTAAACCCCTTCATTTCACCTATTTCCACCGCCTCTTCATCCTTCATTTTCTCTCAATTTCTCACTCAATTTTGCAAGGGATTTTGAGAGTTTTGAGTTGGAATTTGACAAAGAAGTGATCCTAAGCAAGAAGAGGTAAGAATCCCTACTTTAGATATGAGTTTTATTTATGTAAGGGTTAAGTTCTTACTAAGTTTATGCTTAGGAAATAAGGGAAAGCTATGGTCCAACAAGAGTAGAGAGCTTTAGTGGAGACTACTCAAGTATGAGGTAAGTAAATCCAACTCAAGTTGAGATTTAAGGAATCTAATGAGTAGAGATTTCTTTATGCATGTTTATATTATGCTTGTGTAGAGATTGAGATGATATGAGTAGTTATTTATGTTGATTGTGAATATATTTGAGTTATGAGAAGTGTTCTACTTGCATGATGATGAGTTGAGTTTGATTGAGATTGAAAAACGTTGGAGTAGATTTTTGGGAGTGTGTTTCCTTGATAGGGAATGAGATCATGCAAGAGAATTTCCTCCCATTTTGGGATGGCCTAAGAGAGAAATAGAGTTCTCAATAAAGTAGAGTTTTTGTATGCACATGAGTTGTTTGATGAAATGCCTAAGAGAAGCATGAGTATGAACCATAATTCTTGCAACATTGCATGTTGGCATTTCTTGAGTGCATTAATGAGCATGAGCCATCCATATGCATTGGTTATGCATTGAGTATTAGCTTGAGCAAGAGTAGAGATCTTTGTGAATAAACTACTCTAAGAGTAAAAGAAGAGAATAAAGTAGGTTGTACGATGGGGAACCCGTGAATGATGAGTGAAGTCACGAGAGTGGGTGCTTTGTGATCCCCAGTCGTGCCTCCGATCAGATGAGGCCGTGACCATCACGAAGAGTGGAACATGAGGTTCCAGCTGTGCTTTCGGTAAGATGGGGCCGTGACATTCAAAGAGAGAGAGAATACACTCACGTGGCCAAAGGTTCTGAATCTATGCATGACCAAATCCGATCGATAGAGAAATGAGTAGAAGTCACGTAGAGTGGTAGCGCCCAGCCATGCCTCCGGTAAGATGAGGCCGTGACATGCAAGTGAGGAAGAATGAGTAAACATGAGAAAGAATAAAGAGAGACAATGAGTAGGGTTACGAAGAGTGGGATGAGTACCCAGCTGTGCCTCCGGTAAGATGAGGTCGTGACCTACAACAGAAAGTTAACAGAAAAGAGTTATGAGAAAGAGAGACAAAAAGAGAATCAGTAGAAGTCATGTAGAGTGGGAGAAGTCCCGGCCGTGCTCCAGTAAGATGGGGCCGTGACATTCAAATAGCGAGTTAGTAGAAATGAATTATGAGAAATGAGAAAGAGATAATAGAGAGAATTAAAGAATGAGAAAGCTTGAGAAAGCTTGAGA
The DNA here is from genome assembly GCF_008641045.1 of Pistacia vera. Lineage (NCBI taxonomy): Eukaryota > Viridiplantae > Streptophyta > Magnoliopsida > Sapindales > Anacardiaceae > Pistacia > Pistacia vera. The sequence goes on along the minus strand of NW_022196060.1, from coordinate 133,210 downwards.
AGGAGTGAGATAGAAAGAGAGAGTATGAGAAAGAATGAGAGAGTTTGAGCTAGTAAGAATCAAGAGTAGAAGAAAGAAACATGCAGTTCTTTTGTATTAATTGCATGTACAGCTCATACAGTCATGCACCATGATTTTCCTTCATGGTGAGTATGATGAGAATAAGAGAGAACCATGATTTTCCTTCATGGTGAGTATGATGAGAATAAGAGAGAACCATGATTTTCCTTCATGGTGAGTAAGAATAAGAGAAGGAGAAAAGAGAATAAGAACAGAGAGAAAGAAAGAATAAAAAGAGCAGAACAGAGTTAAAGGAGAATAAAAGTATTAGTAAGAGAGAGAAAAACAGTGAGAATTAGAAATAGAAGAACGGTAAATTAAGGAAAGAACCAAAGAGTGAGTTGCGGGGACAGGTAGTAGAGGATTTACTTACTGAGCATTGTTGTGCTCACCCCGTTGTTCTTCTCTGTTTTGCAGGGAATAGAAGCAGCGGTCGGATGGACGTTGAGGAGCGGAGAGTATTGGCACCACTGTCCACTAGCTATGATGTTTTGTATTAAGTAGAAAGTTTTTAATACATTGTAGTAAAGAAAAAAATTTGAGCCCACTATCTTTCATACGCTATGTATATCTATAATTTACATAGTATGTATTATAAAAATAGTCATAGAGAGCAGGTGTTACAGCATATTAAAGGGTTTATATCTACAAGACACTAATAAAACTTTTATTTTTCCTTGAAGTCTCTTTTGGTATTTTTTTTTTTTTTTTTGTGATATTTAGTTTGTGAAAATGAGCAATAGCCTGCTTTTGAGGATTCTCAATGACAACAAGCTGATCGGACTGAATTTTAGAAAAGGCTGGGTATGTCTTGGAAGCACCCCTTCCACTTTCTTTGCCTCATAATTCCACACCGCAAGACAATAAAGTTTTTGATAAGTGGTAGGATGATGACTTACAAGCTCAAACTTACATGATAGATTCAATAGATGCCAAGGTTGAGCATGAAAAGATGGAAAGTGCGAATGAAATAATGCTCCATTTACAAGAGTTGTATGGTGAGACCTAAATGGTGAAGGAAAATGAATTGTGTTCCACACTATTCGCAATGAGGCTTAGGAGGGAGTTGCCCCAGATAATCATGTCATCAAAATGAGTGATATTATTGGGCAATTGTGTACACTTAAGATTGTGATGCCACACAATCTCGGGGTGAATTTGATTTTGCAATCCCTTCTACCAAGTTTCAAGCCCTTCATCACAAATTATAATCTCGATAGGATTGAGCACACTCTTATAGAACTATCCAATGAGATTCTATAGTTCTACAAGCAAGGAAGAAAGGAGAAGGGGCAACATGATGTTTTTATAGCTTCTTCTTGTAAGACTAAGAAGAAGAAATAGAAGCAAAAGAAAGGTCCAAAAGTTGGATCACATAAAAAACTTTTCAAGAAGGTTACTTCTAAGACCTAGAAGGACAAAGAAAAGGTCAATGATAAAAACCAGTGCTTCCACTACAAGAAAAATGGACATTGAAAGAGGAATTGTCCTCTTTATCTGGAGAGCTTGAAGAAAGCTCGAGCAAGTATGTTCCATTCTTATGTTATAGAATTTAAATTAAATGTTTATTCAAATGATCATTCCTGGATATTAGATTCAGCTGCTACATCTCACATTTGTGTTTCATTACAGGCACTGCTAAATAGATCTGCATTATTAAAAGGTGAAGTCATTTTGAAGATGGCAAATGCAACAAAAGTTGCGGTTGAGGCAATAGGGACTTGCCATTTGACATTGCCATTAGGACACATTTTGTATTTGTACAAAACATTGTATTTTTCCAAAGCAACTAGAAATGTCATTTTTGTTTTTGTTTTATGTAAATTTGGTTACAGAATACAATTTAATAGAAATGAATGTCTAATTTATTTTAGAAATGAATTAGTTGGCAAAGCAATTAATACAAACGGTTTGTATGTTTTAGAAATAAATGATTGTGACATAATTAATATCATTAAAAATAAGAGATCTTGAAATGAAATTAATCCAAAATTACTTTGGCATCATCGATTAGGTCATGCAGGAGATACAAGGATAATCAAGTTAGAAGCAAAAGGACTTTTAAACCCATTAGGTTCAGAACCCTATCTAACATGTGAATCTTGTCTTCAAAGCAAAATGACCAAATTGCCCTTTAAGTGTAAAGGGGAAAGATCCAAAGAATTATTAGAGGTTGTACATTCAAATGTATGCGGACCATTCAATGAAATGGCTCGAGTAGGTTTTCAGTACTTCATTACCTTTACCGACGATTATTCTAGGTATGGGTATTTGTATTTCATGAATACAAATTTGAATCATTTGAAAAGTTCAAAGAGTTTAAGAATGAAGTGGAGAAACATACCGGAAAGAGTATTAAGACTCTGCGATTAGATCATGGTGGTGAATACTTAAGTACATAATTTCGAGATTTTCTAAAGGAGAATGGTATAATATCCCGGTTAACTCCTTCATACATGCCGCAACATAACGACATGTCTTAAAGGAGGAACTGTACTTTATTGGATATGGTACGATCAATGGTAAGTTTTACGGACTTGCCAACGTCACTATAGGGATTTGCCCTTGAAACTGCTGCAAATATTCTGAATATGGCACCATCTAAATCTATCGAGAAGACACCATATGAGATGTGGTATGGTAAACCTCCTAGTCTCAAATATATGAGAATTTGGGGTCGTCCAACTTATGTCAAGATTGTCAAGATAGATAAGTTGGACGTTAGATCTGAGAAAGGTCGGCTTAAAGGGTATCCCAAAGATAGTTTGGGATATTATTTTTACTTCCACACTGATCAACGAATTTTGACCAGTAGGAATGCACATTTCCTTGAGAAAGAGTTCTTAGAAGAAGGTGGTGAGGGAAGAAAAATTGTGCTCCAAGAAGAGTTTGGAGAGCCTCGAACTGAAAATACTCATATGAGTGGTCCCTCTCAGGAAACCTTAATACCTGAAACTGTCTCTGTTCGTAAATCATCTAAAGTATCTCAACCTTTGGAAAGATGTGGATTACTTCATGAAGAGATTTTTGAATCTATCATGATTAAAGAAGTCAGTCATGGGGATGATCCTAGACGCTATGAAGAAGCGATATTAGATATTGATTCTGGAAAATGGCTAAAAGCTATGAATTTTGAGATAGATTCCATGCATGTTAATCAAGTATGGACTCTCGTTGATCCTCCAGAAGGAATAGTTCCTATTGGATGTAAATGGATCTTCAAGAGAAAGATTGGCAAAGATGGAAAGTTAGAGACCTACAAAGCAAGACTGGTTGCGAAAGGTTATACTAAAAAAACAAGGGTTGGATTATGAGGAAACTTTCTCACCAATTGCTATGCTTAAATCAATCAGAATTATGCTAGCCATAGCTGCACACTATGATTATGAGATATGGCAGATGGATGTCAAAATAGCGTTCCTCAATGGATTTATTGAGGAAAATATCTGCATGCAACAACTAGTAGGTTTTGTATCTAGTTCTGAAAGAAATAAAGTGTGCAAGCTGCATAAATCCATTTACGGGTTAAAACAAGCTTCAAGAAGCTGGAACATCTAGTTTGATGAAACAATCTAAACGTTAGTTTTATAAAGAATCTGAATGAACCCTGTGTTTATAAATGGACAAAGGATCATGTAATCATATTTCTCATACTATATGTAGATGACTTACTATCGATGCGAATGACATTGGGATGATGACTAAAGTTAAGTTGTGGTTGTCCAAACCTTTCTCCATGAAAGACTTAGGAGAAGCGATTTACATCCTAGGAATTCATATTTATAAAGATAGAATGAAATGATTAATAAGCTTATCCCAGAGGATGTACATAGAAAAGATGCTAAAACAGTTCAGCATGCAAGACTCCAAAAAGGGAATTTTTCCTTGCAGTCACGAAATTCATCTTTCAAATGATATGAGTCCTAAGGCTGATCAGGAGCACGAGTGGATGCGTGGGATACCACATGCTTTAGTCGTAGGTAGTCACATGTATGCTATGTTATGTTAGAGTGGATGCCCTAGAGCCAATCAATTATTGTAGAATTGACTCTTTGTAATAATGTTCATTGATCAATAAAACGCAATTTATACTATATCATATAAATCATATTGTATGTATTTATATATGTCATTAGAATGGTAGAACTATGACGAGGGTATCAAGTGTTTCAATCTTGATATTGAGAACCCTATGAGCACATATGGTGGCCATTCTAGAAACGTCCATAGCCCTAGTATTATTCTAAAGTAAAGGCACAGATAATATGATAAGACTATCATAGTGTTGAACAACCCTGTCAAAAGGCAATGACTAATCTCACTTATCAAGGTTGTTTGGTGACAACCTGGTGCAACACATGGGTGTTTGCTGTAGGCAAGTTCACTGGACTGACCCACCAGAGGATTCCATATGGATGGTAACCCCAGTGTCTATGGAACAATCCTCTAAAGAATGGTAGTGCATATGATCCCTAGACTTGAGATCACCGGAGTGTCTTGTGCATCGATTGGTGTAATTTGACACTAGCCCAATGCAGTTCTATTCAAAGATGTCAATACGATAGTGATTGGCTGCATCAAGGAGTGTATCAAGACTATTGTGGATCAATAGAGGATTCATCATTCCTAGGTATGGGGGAAGTTATCTCATGGCGCAATTCAGTAAATGACAATGACACTAAAATTGTGGCCATAGTGGGATTGAGTTGTTGCTCTATCCAGTTTATAATTTCAGCCATTGGTCTAGTAACTGAGGTTGACACTATTTTTGTGCCTCGGTCTCGATGAGATAACAGATGATGAAAAGATTGGATTGTACGGTAACCATATCGTTGACAGGTAGCTGCTTCGCTGAATCCGAATCTATCGGGTGGCCATAATGCCTTGCTGGGGGCCAATCTTGGTCTGTGTGTAGTGAGACGATTAATTGGTGTTAATCGCGATACTACACACAGCCGACATGATAAGGAGCCTACGGGTCACACACATAGAGGATAATTTAAGAATAAGTTTATGGTAAGGGCGTTTTTTGTCTTTTTAGGCAAAAGGGTATTTTGGTAATCTCACAATGCAATTAAATTTGTTGAGGTTGTTCCCTTTATTTAATTTGATATTAAAATTAAATAAGTGAGATTATATTTAAATATGTGTACGCATATATTTAAATTAATTATTGTTATTGTTAAATGTTAATATCTTTTATATATATTAATTGAATTTAATTGAAATAATAATAATTAAAATAAAAATATCTAAATGGGGCTGTTTGGAAATAGGGGCTATTTGGGTTGGTGCCCAAGTCTATTCCATGATGGAATAGGCCATTGTGTGCACTATATAAGTGCAAGCTTTTGTGATTAAATAAACAATTCATTCAATCACTTTTGATTAAAAATTCCAGCCCTCTTTTCTCTCTTCCCACGCCAGTTCACATTTGGTTGAATCAAATATTTTACTTGATTCTTGTTCTTGGTTCTTAAGGCTGAAGAGGATCTAGCAAATCCATCTTTAGTTCCTTGAGGTTATCTTCATGTGGACTACCATTGGTTTGATCCTACTCTTGGATCGGTGGCAAAACCCATTCAGAGACAAGTTGGAGGAGCCTCCAAACGTGCGTATGAATTCTTAACTCTAATCTGATTTTTCTGCAGATTTTGATTTAATGTATAAACTGAAAATTTGTGCCCTGGTCTTGGTTCTAAGGGAACAATCTACTGTTATATACTTTTGTTTTCCGCTGCCATGACTTGATCATTTCCTAACAGTGGTATCAGAGCCTAGGGTACCGGATTTTACAGTTTTATGGATGGTTGGTTACATGTATTTGATTGATAATATGTCGCCTTGTTGAGTATGCATAAAATCTTCCTTGAAAGCATGTTTTAAGAAATCAATTTAATTGATGAATTTAATTTGTTGATGATTTGCAAGATTGGCATATGAATTTTTTGTTGAAATCAAAAGTTTAGATTGATTGCAAAATCCGTTTGGCTTATTTTTGGTGGCTGGTTGAACTGATCAGATGTTACAGATCAGTGTACGCTCACCACGGCGATATAACCCATCACCGCAGTGATCATTGTTTTGCGTACTCGCTGATTGAAAAATCAGCGCTCGCCACAACAATATAACCCATCGCCACGACGATCGTCCTTAGCGTGATCACTTATTGAATATCAGCGCTCGCCACGGTGATATAACTTATCGTCACGACAATCGTAGTCTACGGTGTGCGTTGACGAAAATAGGCACTCGCCGCGGCGATCGTATGTGGTTCATGTATGCAAAGCAAATCAGCGCACGTTGTGGCTATCTAATCTGCCGCAGCGAGCATACTTTCGAGTGCGTAGGGGCCAAAGTAAGAAGTTTCAAAACTTTTAGACCAAATGCAAATCTGCAAATTGTCAGGGGGTAATTAATAATTAACCCACCCAATTCAAAAATTGATTGTTTTTTAAATGTATGCCATGTACTTTAGTTTGTATATCGCATGGTGACTGGTACATGAGCCTTAGACCTATGGTGAATGTTTTAAAATTTTTGGGTATATATGGTTGTAATTTTTTTAATAGGGTATACGTGTCCTGCCTTTCTCCCCTTCTCGATGTACATTCTTTTCTCATCTCATTCCCCTCGAATGTAAATCGAGGTTTCTAAATTTATTGATGTAAAGATTTTTATATAATTATTTTCATTGTAAATTTAGAATGATGTTTTTGTAATGTATTTGAAGACAAATCAAGGAAGAGACAATCATACTTGAAGACTCAAGATTTTATTACAGGACCCTTAGGTGACCTACCGATTCCTCTAGGCTCAAGGAAATTAGTTTTACTTGGGCCATGTACCGGCACATTTAATATTTTGTTTAGAATGCATGCTAAGATTGAATGTTCAATAACATGCCAAACAATGTCATTCTAACAAAGATAATAATCTGGTGAGATACTAAATAAAACCCCCTCAATTAAAGTATATTAAGTCACGTATGTCTTTCATTACCATAGTTTTAATCAAACCACTGTTCATTGGAGTCTTGTTCACCAAAGCGAACGGTACACTTCTACCAGTGGGAGGTTAAAATTCATTAGAATTTTCCTTAATGGTGATGGGTTGACTTAAAATGACAGTTTTGCTTGTTCGCCAAAGCGAAGGTCGATAGACACATCATAGGCATAGTAGAGAAGTATACACATTGTGTGTCTGTGGCGATGTGTAGTGTCCACTCTACTAATATTGAGAATCACACTTGAGGACTATGGCTAGGCCATCAGATTGTGTGATTGGCTTGTTGGCTTCTTCACATTTGAGGTTGGTAGTGGGAGCTATCAACTGGTGTGGATTAAGTTTGTTGGCCTACCTAATCAACCCATTTTTGCTTGTTCGCCAAAACAAAGGTTTAAAATGGGCCAAATGGGATCTCAATCCACTAAGAAAGCCAACGAGCTTTCCCGAGTTAATACTGAGGGCTATTGACTTGAGGAAAATTGTGGGAGCATCGTTTGATAAAAGATCATATTAAATAATAATGAACTTTATATTGATTTTTTCTTTTCTGCAATTGCAGATTCACCAAAATGAACATTATGAACATGCGATAGATAATCGAGAAAGAAAACAGGTTGGATGGATCCAATTTCTTAGACTAGTATTGTGATCTTCGGATTATACTCAAGTCAAAAAAGAAATTGTATATCCTTGATAAGCCATACATGGTTGAGCCTGGCCCTGATGCCACTCAGGAAGTAAATGATACTTATCGAAAGCTTCTTGATGATGCTGATGGCGTTCAATGCTTGATGTTAGCATTGATGAGACCAATGCTACAAAAGCATCATGAGAATATGAACGCTGCTGTCATTATTCTACACCTCAAGGAGTTTTATGAAGGGAATGATCGACATGAGAGGTACAAGGCGTCAAAAGCACTATTTGGAAGTCGTTTGACTGAGGGAGCCCAAGTTGGCCCTCATGTGCTCAAGATGATTGAGCACATAGAGAGGCTTGAGACTTTGGGATTTGAGTTGGATGCAGAATTACAAATGGATTTAATTCTACAATCCTTGCCTGACTCTTATGCACCGTTCATAATGAACTTCAATATGAACACAATGGTGAAAACCCTGTTAGAGCTTTTGAACATGTTGAGGACTGCAGAGCAGAACTTGAAGAAGTCCAAGCCTGTTTTACTGGTAGCTGCTAGTAAAGGAAAGGGTAAGGGCAAGGGTAAGGGCAAGGGCAAGGGCAAGGGCAAGGCCAATCCCAAGCCCAAGCCCAAAGGACATGGTGCTCTTGGGTCTGAGAGTGGAATAGTTAAGGGCAAGAAAGTAGTCTACTTCTATTATGGCAAACCTGGCCATTGGAGGAAAAATTGCAAGGCTTTCCTTGCAAGCAAGAAAAAGTCAGATGCTTCAACTTCAAGTATATCTATGATTGAGATTAACTTCTTTCCCTCAACATCTTGGGTCATTGACACAAGATGCGGTACTCACATTTGTATTGATGTGCAGGGACTAAGGCAGAGTAGAGTGCTCACCAAGGGAGAGATGGACCTAGAGTTGGAAATAGAGCACATGTGGCTACATCGGTTATAGGGACATAATATTTACCTTTGCCTACGGGCTTGTTGTTGGAACTACATAACTGCTATTACGTACCTTCTATTTCTAGAAATATTATTTCAGTATTCGCTTTGGATAATATTGGGTATCCTTTTTAGATATCTAATGGATTGTTGTTCTTTAGTTTGAATTGTATTCTATTTGGAATCGCAAGGTTATATAACGGGCTATATGTTCTTGATTTAAAAAGTAAAGATATTCTCAATGTTGAAACCAAGAAAGCTAAACATAGCGATCAAAACCAGACATACCTCTGGCACTATATATTGGGTCATGTTAATAAGACCCGTATTGCAAAACTTCAAAGGGATGGAGTTTTGGACCCTTTTGACTTTCAGTCATTTGAGGTATGTGAGTCATGTCCATTAGGCAAGATGACCAAGTTCCTTTGTAAGTAATTGATCTACCATACGCAACGGAAAGCAAAAATTCAATCGGTAAATCAATTAACTTTCTTTGCCTAGATCCGAGTATAGATTATACCTTTTACATGTTTATAAACAAAAATTTGTATAAAGCAAATCCATTCAAGGATTAGAATACTTACGTACATTTGGAGGCTCTTTCGAATATCTCTGATTTCGGACAGGAACACTGTTGACGGTTACTGCTCATCGTCTAATGTTCACGTGATTTTTCGCCAATCGATCCAAAGTAGGATCGAACTCACGGAAGTCCATACAAAAATAATCCGCAGAACCGTTGATTATTTTGCTAGAACAATCAAGGGCTTCAAGAATCAAGAAAGAAGAACAAGAAAAGTTTTCTTCTTGAGAGAGAGAGAGAGAGAGAGAGAGAGAGAGAGAGAGAAATAGGGTGGCTAGGGTTTTAATTTAATGAATAATTCTCTCATGTTTTAATTTTAAGTTGCACTTATATAGTACAACAATTAAAACCCTATTCCACTTAGGAATAGCCACAGGCTCCAACCCTAGTTTACCCTACAACCAAACACACCCTTTATGGTATTTTAATTAATTAATTAATATTATAATTAAAATCAATTAATATTTAATTAATAATAATAATTCATTTAAATATATACAGAAATATAATTAAATATAATCTTACTAATTTAATTTTAATATTAAAATCAAATACAGGCAACAACCTCATCAAATTTAATTGCACTATGAAATTACCAAAATACCATTTCATCCTAAAAGACGAAAATACTTTTCTCACAAATTGATTCTTAAATTATCTTCTAAGTGTGTGACCCGTAGGCTCCTCATCATATCGGCAGTGTGTAGTATCGCGATTAACACCAATTAATCGTCTCACTATACACAGACCAAGATTGATCATTTCTAGCCATATTGATGACTGAAAACGGCTTATCTGGCCTGATATAGCCATTTTCGGCCATCAATATGGCCAGAAACGGCCATATCGAAGCCTCCCAGTGACTCTCGATCATTTTTAGGGACTCTAGCAACTTTCCTGTGGTGGTCCATGGTTGTTGGCCTGCTGTTGGCGGTGGTGGTCTGTAATTTGTTTTAAATATAAGGGCATTATTGTCCAAAAACTTAATTAAACAAGGGTAAAATTGAAATATTATATTAATGTAAATTTATTTTAAAACAGAGGTATTATTGTCCAAAATTTTTATTAATAAGGGATAGAATTGTAATAAAAATAAGATTACCTTGGTAATCTTACAATACCTAAGAAAATGGAGGTAATCAGATTACCTCCAATATTACCAATAGTAACAACTATTTGTAATGCAAGATTACCGGAATTTTATATTACTTGACAACCAAACATAGTAATCAAGTAATATAAGATGACAATACCTCAGTAATCTTTGATTACCTCCAACCAAACGCCCCTTAAGAGTATTGACTGCAAGAATCTCACCCCCACACCCACCTGCGGTAGAGATGGCTTTATGGGCTAGAGGAGATGGCATCAAGCCGAGCACAGATCTGGGCTTAAGGCAAGGAGTGATAGAAACTCACAAAATTATACATATATAATCCTAATAAACTTTAAAAAAAAAAATCTTAAATGAAAAAAAAAGTCAAAAATCAGTTGCGAAAACTCCCTTCCTAGATATACATTATCGTGTTACGCATAAAAAATAGTAAATAGAATAATCTAAACAAATATATGAAAAGCTCATAGAGTAAACCCTAAGGATTGAGAGAGATGAAAGAAAGAGTTACTGTCTTTTAAATTCCACTGAGATGCCAAATCACAAACCCGTCTCTTCTATCATCAAACAGATGAATTCCTCCTCTCTTACCCATAGCAAAAAGATTTAATAAAAAGAAAAAAAGAAAAAAAACCATGTCTAAATAAAGCATTTATTACCACCACGTGTAGGTCTCGTCACAATCGATGTCCATCTAGTTCAGCCAAAAAGGTGTTGAAATTAGTAGATTCTCCAGCCCAATTGATCATCCTTCCTCACTAACCTCTTCCTAGGTTTAGTACCTAAATAAAGCGATCACACAAAAACCAATAAAATTTGAGAAAACTCAAAGGCTCTCCAATTCAGTTCAGATGTGGAGAAGCAAAAACAATGAGAATTCCTCTTTTAGCCTATTTGAAGCGTTTGTATTTGAACGTGAATGTCAAACATATTTGTTTATGCAAAATTAATGTGGATGTGAATGCGAAGAATCGGTGCTTATACAAAGAGACTAACGTTTGAAGTGTTTGTATTTGAACATGAATCCGAATGGTCTATATTTATATGAAAATTAATCAAGATTTAATTAGATTTTTGGATGCCCTAATTACGTCTGTCATGTGTCCAAAAATATTCCATCAGGTAAAAATAAAAGAATTACCATTGGATATCTCAATTACATGATACCACGTGCCCAACAATATTCCATCATGTCAAGATAAAAGAATTCTAAAGCTTCAAAATGACCCTCATATAGTTTATGAGTCTTCAATTTTACTGTAACTATATATAAGATTGATCTTAATTTTTATCTAGCACATCTATATAATAATAAATCACCCCTTTAGACAATTAAATTGTATATATATCTTTTTTTAATTAAAATTTTAAAAGCCCCACTTTCCCTATCTTCCTTATCCACTATAAAAAGTACGCCACCAAAGGGAAATTGGATATAAATCACATGAATGTCATTTTAGTTAATCTTTTTCCTCCGCACACGCAGAAATTGGAATCGATAAGCGGTTTGGCTCTGATACCACACGGATTACCTCCCTTCGGATATTGGCTTCTTTAAGTTGCTTATTGGTTCCAATCTCTGTGTGTGCGGAGGATTACCTCCCCTAGAATATTGGCTTCTTTAAGTTGCTTATTGGTTCCAATCTCTGTGTGTGTGGCGGATTACCTCCCCTCGGATATTAGCTCCTCTAAGTTTTGGTTATGTTTTATTTCTTTGTTTCATATGTTATGTTTTATTTTTGTTTACTATTTGGGTCTTGCGCTATCCTTACCATTTGAGGTGATATTACACATCCAAGAGGTTGAACTTACGCACATGGAATCCTCTTCAGCTTTATCTACGTTTACTGCTCCCATAAATACTAGCTTATCTAGATCTTCTTCTAAAATAGACAGTTTGTATGAAACATCTTATATCCCAGAAAATCAATAAATCCAAGACACTATCCCTCCTATTGTAAATCCTTATACAGCCTTTTCCAAGTCCTCGTCTTTTTTGTCTAAAACATTTAAAACTCTTGTCCGTCCTTCCAGAAAGCCAGTCAAAGAGTATGTCCAAACTAGTACTTTTAACAAGTGTCAAATTCCAGCCACATCCCAAGAACAATATGTTACTTTGGAAATCCCTCAAGAATCCATTACTCAATGGATCCGTGAAGGATACTCTCATGTGCACTTTGGTGCTATTCGGCTTATCATGCAGAAAAGGACTCGCAGTCTCTATTCGAATTGCTTTATTGGACACCAGATTTGTCCAATATCAACATGCTTGTATAGGGACAGCACAAACAACTTTGAATGCTGAGACAATCATTATGACATTGTTTCCTAATTTCAACATGTCCCTCTCTTATGTTCATTACGCTAAGGCTTTTAAAGTTCAATTAGAGATCGTTGGTGCAGATTTAAATCCAGGAAGTATTGCAGCTACTTTGCATTATCAAATGGTTTGGCGAATCCAAGACCATGCTCTTGATCTCGCTATCCCTACGACTACTGATGCACTGCTCCTTACTGTTGACTCTCAGAATACTCCTCACTGCATCAATATTCCCAGGAAAATTTCCAGAGATGATTTGATTAAATTGTTACCCGACTCTTAGGCGACGAGTTACGAGTCTCTTAACAAAAAAGAAACTCCAGTGGTTTCTATAGAATCTACCATGCATCGTAGCAGTGATGGAACAACAATTATCAGATTTAAGTCTCCAATAACTCCCAGTGCTCCACCTTTGAGTTTTCGACAAACTCAATTCATGATTACTCCAGTCATACCCACTACCGCAGTACGGGAACCTGGACTTTCCATTCATTCTTTTCAACAATCTGGTGCTCCTGTCTATCATCAATATGATCCAGTCACTGGTCACACTCCATTTGATCTTGACTGCCAATGCTTGGAATGCCGTGATGATCCTATTTGGGAAATCGATAAGCATTCTCTTCCAAGACGAAACTATTTCAACTAGAAAATAAGAAAGCTCACTGCAGTCAGACAGATCTTCACTCCTGATTTGAAGAACATGATCCTAAAGTTGGTCTTCTTGGTCAACCGTCTGGTAAATTTGACTATTATGTCAAATATTCTCCACCCACCAGAAAAGATTCACCATCCAGCAATCCCTCATGGGATATTGGTAGCGTACCGAATGCACCAAATTAATTAACCTTACGAACCTAACTATTGAATTGTATAAAGGGCAAGCAAGGGTCGATCCTACAGGGAATGACTCGATTAATTTCTATATTCTAAAACAATAAAAACAATAGAAACACAAATTAAATTCTAAACAGTAAACTTGACAACAGTAATGAAAGGGGGTTTGTAATCAAGGCAAACTAAAGCAAAACAGAGAAATAAAATATCAGGTTAAACAATCAGTTCTTGGTTCAATATCCACCTAAACATGCATTGGACATAAAGTAATTGTAACACTGTTCTATCTCGTCATTATGGAACTACTGACCGTAGGAAACAACAAGCTCTGTTACCTGAATTCTCCCTTAGTTTGTCACTACTAAAACAAGCTCTTCGAGTAGATACTAACCCTTGAACAACCTAGAACAAGCTCTCTAAATTTAATTCAATGGTAGCCTTAAGAATTAGGAGAATAGATCAATCTAAGCAACAATCACACAAGCTTGGATTATTTAACTTAGGTTATGTTATTCAAGACAATAGACCGAAAACTTGTCCATAATCAGCTATCATCATGCGTCACTCGTTGAATAGAAAAAGGACGATTAAGTATCACAATTCCAAATTCTAACAGGTAAATTCTGATTAAACAATTTAGCAGGCCAAAACTAAATCACTCAAACAAGAATCATAGACAATTAAATCAGAATAACATAAAAAATTCTAATAAAAAAAAGGAGATTGAGAACAACGTTACTGAAGTTAAGTGACACCAATGACATGAAATTAGGCTTCAAAATCCCCTTGAACTGAAGAAGGAAATTAGCCGGACATCTTGATCTAGAAAGCAAAAACTCTGAAAATTAAAACTCCCCTCTCCCTCTTTTCACCTAAAAACTTCTAATTAAATAACATGTGTTTTCCTTAATTCTTCCCCAAGAATCACGGAATTTCTTTTCCTAGACGTTTCCTAGAAGATAGACTTCCAGATTTGACAAAATCTTATCAGATATGGATTCCAGAATTCGTCTCCAGATTGCACCAAGATTCTCACAATGCAAAAGATCTTTTCTGGGCTCCATCACTTCATAAAAATTGTAGTCCAGGATGTGTAGATGAATATGGGCTTTTGAATCATCCGCTTTCGATATCTGACACTCCAGTTAGGCCCGTTCGAAGATCCAATACTCAGCTAAGGAATCCTTCTGCGACTAGGAGTCCAAGTATAGTTTTACAACAACTACTGAGAACCCAAACGAACTCGGATTCTCACCCATAATACCTTCCTGAAAAGCTTGATTTGTCTACTTTGATTTCTCTAAAGAACACTTTTGCAATCAAGGAATCTAGCTCCCTAAAAAACCTGAAAAATGCAGCACTGGCCAGAATAACAACAATTCTGGAATTTCCTAATCTTTTATCACTTATTTCCTAAAGTCTATCCAACTATGCCAAAGTCACAAAATAAACTCTAATTAACTCAAATAGGCATAAAACATAACAAAAAAAACATAATATGGAAGGAATAAAAATATCTAAATTACACTCTTATCAGACATCCCTCCGAAACCTCAACCCAAATCACCTTTAAAACTATCCAAACCTGCAAAATGATCACCTTACTTCAAACAGCCTTTACCATGTTATCAACAGTCTCTGCGGTGGATTGCAAAAGAACATAAACCAACCCATTCACCCCTTGCTCATACTCCCCTTGTTCAGTCCGTTATGATGATCCAATCCCCTGAGCCCTCAAAGACAGGACAACATTTCAATTATGATATATATTTTCCTTCTCTTCAGGAAACTGCCACTCAACAACCAAGAGTTGTTCCTTCCAAAGCTATACAGCCTAATGGATCCACACCTAAACTCTCTCAAGTTGAAGCAGTTCTCAATTGGTAGACTGAAAATGCTTTAGCCCAAAACAAAACCATGACCAGACTTGAACAAAAACTGGATTTAGTAGCTCATCAGGTAGACTCTCAGTCTCAGAACCAAACTATACTGATTTCTCGGCTACAAAAACAAATTGATCATCTTCAAAACTGGATTGATCAACTCCATCAGGAATTAATGCACATTGTCAGCAGCTTTCATGGCTATTCAGCTCAGTTTCTCTAGAAAGAAGCCGAAATGAAGTCATTAAAAACCCAAATGGCATCACTTCAGCAGGAATATCTTAAGCAAAAACTCAGACAACCACAGACTTTCCCTGAAATGTCATTAGTACCAAACCCGTTTGATTCCACAACAGCATGGCACAACCCTCTTTTTCCCCTTTCCCAAAAATTAGCCAACCGTTGGTCTCACCTCATATACCTTCTGGTGCTATTCAAGCTTTTGGCAACACTGAACAGTTATATGCCAAGCTCCACAAAGAACGTGATGAAAAGATCAAGCTGGAACGAGAACAAAAGAAGCGAGAAAAGTATTCTGCTAGACCGCAGACCCCATCCGCTGATATTCCTGACTCTTTCTCTTTTAGTCACTCAGATCCTCCATCTCCTAAGCCCAATCGTCCTTTATCTAAGGATAAGGCTCCAATGCACATAATGATGATGGAAGACCGCCAACCTTCTACTAATCCTGACACTTCAAAAAATCCCGTCTCTTCCAATTTTATGAGCTATTTCTTGAGAGACATGGCAGAAAGGCAACGTCTTGCCGCTTCGGGTCTTTCTCAGGATTCTCTATCTACCTTCCACACAGAATCAGAAGTCGATATACCTTCGACTGATGAATCATTTGAAAGTGACTTTGACTCTGACAGTAATACTTCTGATCAACATCTTAATGTTTATCCCCAACTGATGACCCATCAACCTAAATCGTCCAGACCACCTGTTGTTTCTAAGGTCGATGATGAGATGCCTGAAGGTGATGATTCCATTCCAGACTCTCCGCCTATGTATCGACAATCTCGTCATACTCCGACTGAACGTGACTCTTATACGGCTTCAGCAAGGCTCCACACTTTTACCGTCGATGATCTTCCTCCACACAAATGGAGAACTCGAATGTATGAATTTCAGGCCTGGTTACAAGCTGAGATGCTGAAACCTAATGCCCAAGTCTCCACTGTACTTGCGCAGTTTATAGCTAGATTTGGTGGCATTCTCTATGATTGGTGGACAAGTCTTTAGGAGTATAGACAAAATTTGTTCATCCAAATGCCAGATATCAACCAAGCCCTGTATCTCATGTATGATGCATTCTGTGGATTACCTCACCTTTATGAGAACCAAGTCAAAGAAGAATATTTTAAGATGCGATGCTATTCTCTAAAAAAGAAAGATCTTGACAGGCATTACAAAGAGATGGTAAAAAGGTATCATATACTTAGGGGTATGGATGATCCTAATATGAAGCAAGCCTTTTTGGCATCAATTCCTAAATCCCTAAGTCATGAAGCAACCAAGCTTATGCAATCCCAGAACTAACAACTTGGATCCACTTCTCTTGGCGAAATTTACCAATTTGTTATTCTTGCTCTGGAAAAACTTTGTTCTCAAAAACAATTTTTTGATGATTATATGAAGCGTTCTAAACAGCTGACAAAGGTTTGTCAACGACCCGACTTGCAGATCAAATACAAATCAGATCGCTCATATTCTTGTCCTACCAAGAAGAAGTTTCATTCTAGACGCATCAAGTTTTCTCCATCTAATGCTATGGCTCTAAGCAAATTTCGATGTTTCAAGAACCGCAAGTTTCTTCGAAAAAGGAAATGCAAAGGCAAACGGTCTAATTGTGTTATTTGTGTAACCGCCCGGGTCATTTTGCCAAGAATTGTCTAAACAAGCCCAAGTAGTCAGTCAAAATGATGCAACAACTTTCTCAGCTCACAGATATCGATTTTTCTGATGATGATGTTGAAAGTTGGTTTTCAATGGATGACGAACCCACTTCAGACACCATTTTCCAGTTTGCAGCCACTGATACTGAGTACTCTGATTAAGATGATTGTCACCAATTCTACCATATCAAACAAGCACCACAATCCCTTCCATTATTAGCCTTCTCATGTCACATACCTATAGCAAAAGTTCAGATCTTCCCCATTAAATACTCAAATCCTATTTCAGTCATTGCATTCTTTGATACTGGTGCTACTCGTACTATTATCAACCCTAAGATCCTTCCAGCCTCTCAGTGGAAACCTCATCAGGAAATATTCTACATTGCTAATAGTGAGACTTTCACTACTCATTTGATTAGCAAACCCATTAAAATCCAAATTTTCCCAGGCTGTTTCACTATTCATAAAGTTCTGGGTTCCGATCTACTTGGCAAAGATATGGTTCTAGGTTTTGATGTTTACTCTAAACTCAATAAACTTAGAATCCTCCCTGATGGTGTTCGATACAAGATGTTTTTTCAAGCCTGGACCACTCAACCTAATTTATTCAATATTGAAGGCAATCCTATTGAGCAGATCAAGACCCAGCTTATTTCCCACTCTTGCACAGATTCTCATGCTGATTTTCTCACTAAATGTGCTCAGCCATTATGGACGAATTCGGAATTCTTTATCCGTCTTCCATTCATCAAGAGTGAAGATATCAATCCCACTAAAGCTAGTCATTTTGGCATGTCACCAGAACATCTCAGTCTCGCCCAACAAAAATGTACTCAGCTTTTATCTCAAGGATTGATTGAACCCACAGACTCTCAATGGGCATGTGAAGCTTTTTATGTCAATAAACGGGCAGAATAGGCTAGAGGAAAACTCAGACTTGTTATCAATTATCAGCCATTGAATTTCTTTCTCCGTGATGATAAATTTCCTCTGCCTTCCAGACAAGTTCTTTTTGCAAATATCCATAATGCAAAGATGTTTTCAGAATTTGATCTCAAAGCTGGATTTTGGCAACTTGGAATTCATCCTGATGATCATCATAAGACTGCTTTTTGTATTCCCAATCAACACTACTAGTGGATAGTCATGCCTTTTGGACTTAAAGTCGCTCTTTCCCTGCTTCATAAAGCCATGACAAAGATTTTTGCTCCCCTTCTGCATACATGTCTCATTTATATCGATGATATCCTTCTCTTTTCAAAAGATGAGGAACCTTATACATGTCTTCTTCGTGACTTTGCTAATATCATCCACACTTATGGTATCATGCTCTCTAAGAAGAAAATGCAGTTAGGACAAACAAAGATTGATTTTCTTGGTATGGTGATTGCTGATGGCAAGTATGATCTTCAGCTTCATATTGCTAATGAATTGCAAAAATTCCTAGATGTCCTCACAACGAAGAAAGAAATACAACAATTCTTAGGAATTGCCAATTACATGCACTGTTTCATTCCTAACATTTCTCGTTTCACTACTCCACTTTCCCAGATGCTTAAGAAGAATCCTCCAAAATGGTCTGAAAAGAAGACAAATGCAGTCAAGAGTCTCAAGCGCTCATCCTTCCATACACAATCGTTGAAGATTCCATCTTCGGGGAAACGCATTCTTCAGACGGATGCTAGTGACACTCATTGGGGTGCAGTACTTTTTGAACAAGATGAGGACAAGGTATGACATTTGTGCGGATACCAGAGTGGACAATTCAAACCACACCAACAACATTATCATTATACTTTTAAGGAAGTATTAGTAGTCAAAAATGCCATTGAACGGTTTGAATTCCACCTTGTTGGACATCATTTCTTTGTTGAAACCGATATGAAGTCTTTTGATCAAATGCTACGTTCCCACAAGAAAAACGTTCCACATCAGCAGTTACTTTGCTGGGCAGAATGGTTCAGTAAATATTCCTTCACCGTCCAGCATATCAAAGGTCACACTAACACGATTCCAGATTATTTATCCAGACCTAAAACTAAACAAGTTGGTTTCATGAACCCTAGATCCAAATCTCTTCCATGTTTTATGTTCCAACCATTAACCTAGTCCAGTTCCTGTTCATCATCCTCTTCACCAAACCATACTCCAGACATACCTCCTGAATTCGATGACCTTGTTCAAACATGTACCATTGTTGAAAATGCTGCCACCCTTATGTTTTCTTATGAACTTCGATGCATTGAAAAATGTGGTAAATCCATGTATGATATGTTAGGGGTCCATCCAGATTACCCCTTTTCAAAAATCTTTTGTTTCCCTCCAGGACTTGATATCATATTTCCAGAAGAATTATTATGGTTCTTTTGGTATATGTTACATCAATATCACATTGCTATTCAATTCCCAATCCATCACATGTTGAAAATAATTTCCCAATACCAGTCAACCTCAACCCCTGAACTATGCTCTTTGATGACTTTTCTCCGATGGTTCAAAACCCTCGACAAATGGAAATCTGTGTTTGCTCACCAACTTGCCCCGATACAAAGGTCCTATGTCTACCAAAATGGCATGGTCTATAATGTTTTTTCACAGACATCACTCTATCAGATATGATGGCCTATATTTTTCTCAGTATCAAGTCACATTTCATCGGTCTTATCCATATGACCTCGTCCATAGTATGTTTGATCATCCTATTAAGACTAGATCAATTCAAAAACTCCTTTTTGAAAAAAATTAGATCATTCTAGATGCATTATGGCCATCATTTCACGATGATGCTCCGTGGGAACTCTTTCCTCCAGACAGCATTGAGAAATTACTCCAAGCCAAAGAGGCATGCATACGTTCCATCAATGCTCAAATTGATACCGATTCAGCCTATCCAGAATGGTGGTACCCGGACTCACAGCCAGATACTGTGCAGGAAGAAGAGCTTCAGCAGTCTCGTAATTACTATCTCCATAAATCCGGGCGACAACAATACATGCATGCACCCAGTTCATCTGTAAAGCAAACATCTCAGATTCCAGACATTTCTTCGGATACTTATCCAGATACATCTCTCTAACAAATTCCTGCTGATTGGATTCAATCAATGGGTTGTCTCGACTTCCAGGATGAAGACTCGTGACACGTTACCAACTTGTCAGACGATTAAAGATCTGTGTGTCTTAAAATATATAGTTGTGTCTTTTATAAAATAGGAGTGGACGAAATGGTAATTTGCCTTTTCAATGTAATGTCTCCCGTATCCTTTGTAAAAAGTCAAGCATTGTAAGATTATGTTTTGTCAAGAATTGTAGGCTACTTTATGTTAAAAAAAAAAAAAAAAAAAAAGGAGGTCAAAAAGGTTAGTCTTGTATTTAATGTCTACTTTATGAGTGGTTGTGCCCCTTTTATCTATGAATAAAGGCTTTTACCTTCTCGAGGAAGGGAGGAACTTTGTAAAACTTAAACTTTTGTTTCTCACTTTCTCTTCCATATTTTCTCTACACTTCCATACTTTCTCTACATATCTTTACTATAATTCTTCCGTGTTTCTTTCATATTGCTTACTTTCCCTCAACCTCACAGGTGTTGTAATACTCTGAAAATATTATAGATAGCAAAAGATCCCAATATGCTTTTAATTTATGTTCTTTAATATGTTTAATATTTATGTTTTCATTTATGTTCTTGTTCTTCAACTCTGTACATGTTCTTCATTTATATTCATGTTCTCCATTCATGTTGTTGTTTAATATTCACTAGCCCTTTTAGATGATGTTAGAAGCTGTGTGGGTGTGCGTGTGTGTGGGATAAAAGGAGGGCCTTGACCATCTTTTCGACTGATCGTTGTATTGATTGGTTCCGCTTAGGTCGGCTATCATAGTTTCCCACATGCATAAACTCCATGATTTTCTGACAGCGTCTCTAAGGTCTAGTAATATGTGTGGTAGAGATGCTGTCAGAAAATCATGGAGTTTATGCATGTGGGAAACTATGATAGCCGACCTAAGCGAAACCAATCAACACAACGATCGGTCGAAATGATGGTCAAGGCCCTCCTTTTATCCCACACACATGTACACCCACATAGATTCTAACATCATCTAAAAGGGCTGGTGAATATTAAATAACAACATAAATGGAGAACATGAATATAAAATGAAGAACATTACAGAACTGAAGAACAAGAACATAAATGAAAACATAAATATTAAACATATTAAAGAACATAAATTAAAAGCATATTGGGATCTTTTGCTATCTATAACATTTTCAGAGTATTACAACACCCGTGAGGTTGAGGGAAAGTTAGCAATATGAAAGAAACATGGAAGAATTATAGTAAAGATATGTAGAGAAAGTATGGAAGAGAAAGTGAGAAACAAAAGTTTAAGTTTTACAAAGTTCCTCCTCCTCCCCGAGAAGGTAAAAGCCTTTATTTATAGATAAAAGGGGCACAACTACTCATAAAGTAGACATTAAATACAAGACTAACCTTTTTTACTTTTGGGGCTTTTTATTTTATTCTATTTATTTATTTATTTTTTTACATTAAGTAGCTTACAATTCTTGACAAAACATAATCTTACAACACTTGACTTTTTACAAAGGATATGGGAGATATTACATTGAAAAGGCAAATTGCCATTTAGTCCACTCCTATTTTATAAAAGACACAACTATATATTTTAAGACACACATATCTTTAATCATTTGACGAGTTGGTAACGTGCCACCAGTCTTCATCCTGGAAGTCGAGACAACCCATTGATTGAATCCAGTCAGTAGGGATTTTTCAAGGAGATGTATCTGGATAAGTATCCGAAGAATTGTCTGGAATCTGAGATGTTTGCTTTGCAGATGAACTGGGTGCATGCATGTATTGTTGTCGCTTGGATTTATGGAGATAGTAATTACGAGAGTACTGAAGCTCTTCTTCCTACATAGTATCTGGCTGTGAGTCCGGGTACCACCATTCTGGATAGGCTGAATTGGTATCGATTTGAGCATTAATGGAACGTATGCATGCCTGTTTGGCTTGGAGTAATTTCTCAGTGTGGTTTGAAGGAAAGAGTTCCCACGGAGCATCACGTGAAAGGATGGCCATAGTGCATCTGGAATGATCTGATTTTTTTCAAAAAGGATTTTTTGAATTGATCTAGTCTCAACAGGATGATCAAACATATTATGGATGAGGTCATATGGGTAAGACCGATGAAATGTGACTTGATGCTGAGAAAAATATAGGCCATTAGATCTGATAGAGTGATGTCTGTGAAAAAACATTATAGACCATGCCATTTTGGTAGGCATAGGACCTTTGTATCGGGCAAGTTGGTGAGCAAACACAGATTTCCATTTGTCAAGGGTTTTGAACCATCGGAGAAAAGTCATCAAAGAGCGTAGTTCAGGGGTTGAGGTTGACTGGTATTGGGAAATTATGTTCAACATATGATGGATCGGGAATTGAATAGCAATGTGGTATTGATGTAACATATACCAAAAGAACCATAATAATTCTTCTGGAATATGATATCAAGTCCTGGAGGGAAACAAAGATTTTTGAAAAGGGGTAATCTGGATGGACCCCTAACATATCATACATGGATTGACCACATTTTTCAATGTAATGAAGTTGGTAAGAAAATATGAGGGTGGTAGCATTTTCATCAATGGTACGTGTTTGAACAAGGTCATCGAATTCAGGAGGTATGTTTGGAATATGGTTTGGTGAAGAGGATGATGAACAGGAACTGGACTGGGTTAATGGTTGGAACATGAAACATGGAAGAGTTAATAATTCTAAGCTCATTAAGCATAAGAGTCCTAAAATGATTTCATTGGTTCTTGAATCTATCTCTAGAATCCAATACTAAAATGGTGATTACCCAAGAAGCCTAACATGATTTATTTCTCAATCTCATCATGTTCATCACATAAAACCGGTAAATGCATAATAAACACACAATGAAAGCAAAATCATATGAAAAGAAAATACTCAATAATTTAACCCATAAAAATCCGAACTACAGTCAAATCCCTAACCCAAAATGGGTTAGTTCATAGCTAAATCAACAACACAAATGAAATAAATGAAAATACTGAAGTTTAACATAATGAAAATAAAAGAAAAGATAAGAAATCTCCCCAAATGACGAATCTCCTGGTTCAAAATCGAATCTTCATCCTTGTTCAATCTCCAAAAACGCTCAAAATGAAACTAAGAAATTGTAAAAGCTGCCAACCCTACTTTCTGAATGACCCCACAAAAAGGCTAAGTGTTTCTTTTATACCTCGCCCAAATTCCTAAGAAAAATCTGCAAAAGTAAAGCTGTGTGTTTTACAAAACTGGAAATTTCGGCTGTCGCCGCGGCGAAGAAAGAAGCAGATATGATTCGTGACTGGCGCATTTCACCGCGGCGAAGCTTCTTGAAAAATTCTGAAATTATAGAATTGCCCTTTTGCTTGTATCTTCGCTTGATTCTTCGATCTTCAGTGCTCTCCCTTGTAAACAAGCTTCATAGTGCTTTATTCTGCTTCAGAACTCTCCCAACATCTGAGATCCGCTTACTTCTGAGTCCAGAATTTCCAATTTTGTCCTTATTTGCTCAAAATATCCATTTTAACCTGAAACATGAAATGTAAAGAATTAGGCAACAATTCAGGTAAAAAATGAACTAGAAGGTACCTGAAATCCAACTAAAAAGTCTAATAAAAATGGTGTAATCCACAGATTATCAAATACCCCCAAACTAAAGATATGCTCGTCCCGAGCATAAGGTACAAAACTAACGGAAACAAAAACAACAAACAACGAACAAAAACACCAAACACACAACAAAACTGAAAAATGAACAAAAACCAACAAGACTCAAAGTCAACATACGAATTGCCTAGAAATTACACAAGTCTCAAAAGTTGTTGAAAAATTATTATCAGAAAATGTTCAACACTCCAAGAAGTTATAGGCTATATCGACTGTCTTCCTCAATCGGTCCACCGAGTAGGTGACCCCCACTTCAATCCACATTCCACACTGCCCGTATTATTTTATGCAAAAATGTAAAGTTATCAAATGGTGGCAGACTCCATAAGCCTAAATATCGAACTACTCCTCCTAATGAGGACTAGACAAAGATAAGAATCAAAAGTCTTTAAAAGCTTGTAACGTTAGGTCGGGTAGTGGGTTCCAAGAAAAAGGATAGGAATAACAAAGTAAGAAAACTCGGTTTTCCTAATGCAAAAACTAACATCAAATCGACCTCACTTTTCTCAACCACCAATCAAAATGTCCACTAATTCATATCCCTCAACGTGTATTTTCTTATTTCGGATACCATGCGGCGGGGGAAATGCGTTTAAGGTGTACGTAGCATTATACCAGAGGTTGCCAAGATCTGCTAGGCAGTTTTTAAGGTGGGTTCTGTTTTCCAGCCAGTATACCCTTAAACTAGGCAGATCGTGTTTTTTTTTGATGAAAATAAAACAATTCAATTGAGTTGAGGTGAACTACTCTTTGTTTTTATTTCTCTTCTCCCAACCCCCAAACTATTCTTTTGGCTATTTGTACAACTCTTTCATTCCTTGTGTTGCATTAGGACGAATTCTCCTAAGGGTACGATAAAGTGTTTAGGGTATAGGATGGACAATTTTGTTGTTTTCCAAGAAAAATAAAGCAATAAAATTCATATGGCCAAATGGGTGACTAGGGACAATTTCTTCATGGGTCGGCTAAAAAGGCTCAACGTTCAAAAAGAATGCTAAATCATTTCCTCAACCATGTCTAATCCTAGAATTTCGCCTCAAGCACTTCTCTACTTGGTTCTAGGTCCACCAACATTATCAAACTTCACCTAATCACATAAATGAACCTAAGCATGCCGAAATAAATGAAAATTATGGTTGAACCACTCAACAAACCTCAATCCAAACCAGTCAATAACATAAACTTGAAGCAAGCTTAACATTTCTCAACAATAAAATTGCAACAACCCATTCATCATTGATTTACAATTCATCATCGGCAAAAACAATCAAACTAAAGAAAAATAACTAAACTTTTTTTTCCGTTTAAGGTGTACGTGGCGTTGTTTAACACGGGTTGCCAAGTACTTTGTTGGAGTAGGTGCCCTGAGCCAATCAATTATTGTTGAATTGACTCTTGTAATAATGTTCATTAATCAATAAAAGGCATTCTATTCTATCGCGTAAATCATTATTATTGCAATATGTATTGAATATGTTTAGAATGATAGAACCGTGACGAGGGGATCAAGTGTTTCAAATCTTGATAGTGAGAACCCTATGAGCAATATGGTGGCCATTCTAGAAACGTCCGTAGCCCCCGTATTATTCTGAAGTAAGGGCACAGATAATACGGTAAGGCTATCATAGTGTTGAACGACCCTGTCGAAAGGCAGTGACTGATCTCACTTGTCAAGGTTGTTTGGTGACAACATGGTGCAACAAATGGGTGCTTGTTGTAGGCGATTACAACGCAACAAGTTCACTGGACTGACCCACCAGAGGATCCATATGGATAGTAACCCCAGTGTCTATGGAACAAATCCTAACGAATGGTGGTGATGTGACCTTAGACTTGAGATCACCGGAGTGCCTTGTGCACCGATTGGTGTAGTTTGACACAGCCTAACGCAGTTCTTTCAGAGTTGTCAATACGGTGGTGATTGGCTGCATCAAGGAGTGTATCAAGACTATGGTGGATTGACAGAGGATTCATCTCTCCCGGGTATGGGAGAAAGTTATCTCACGGCGCAATTCAGTATATGGCAATGACACTAAAACTGTGGCCATAGTGGGATTGAGTTGTTGCTCTATCCAGTTTAAATACGGGTCATTGGTCTAGAACTGAATAAATAATATCGAGAGTAACCGAAGGTTGACACTATTTCTATGCCTTCGTTCGTCGAGATAACGTATGATGAAAGGATCGAATTGCACGGTAACCATATCGTTGATAGGTAGCTACTTCTTGACTGAATCCGAATCTATCGGGTGGCCATTAGCCTTGCTAGGGGCCATCTTGGTCTGTGTATTAGTGAGATGATTATTGGTGTTAATCGCGATACTATACACTATGATATGATGAGGAGCCTATGGTCACACACATAGAAGACAATTTAAGATCCAAGAAGAAAGAAGGGCGTTTTCATCTTTTAAGGCGAAAGGGTATTTTGGTAATTTCAAAGTGCAATTAAATTTGCTGAGGGCGTAGCCTTATTTAATTGTGTAGAAAAATTAAATAAGTGAAATTACGTTTAAATGTGTGTTCGCACATATTTAAATATTTATCATTAGTTAAATGTTATATAATTTAAATATAATTAATTGTTAATTGAGATAATGATGGAAAATAAAATAAATCAAATTGGGAGTGTTTGGCAACATGGGGCGTTTGGGTGTTAAGCCCAAACCTATTCCATATGGGATTAGGGCAAATTTTTTTTACATAAAAGAAAAGTGTGTTAATTAAATTAGGCAGATTTTTCTTTAGAAAAATAAACAATAGCCCCATTGAGACTCCTACGGCAGAAACAAGATGGAAAATCAATTTCAATGATTTGTTTTCTTCTTAATCTTGAAGCCAAAGAGGATCTAGCAAATCCCTCTTTGGTTCTTTTTGAGATTGTCTCGTGTGGACTACGCAGGTTCGATCCACACTTGGATTGGTAGCAAAACATTCGTCGACAAATTTGGAGGAGCCTCCAACGTGCGTTTGTTTCTCTTAACTCATGTTAATATTTCTGCAGATTATTATTATGATAAAATTGTAAAATCATACCCGATTTGGCTCATGTAAACGATCCTTAAGTTATATTATTTTTGTTTCCGCTGCGTATACGGGACTGTTACTAACACTGCTAGACGTTTTTAAGGCGGGTTCTGGTTTCCACGGTATACCCTTAAACTAGACTTTATTTCTATTCATACCCCCAAACTAAATATGACATTGTCCCCAATGTTCCATTACGCATAAATCAGGAATAGAAAATCAAAAATAACAAAGGTACGAGAAAGCTCACTGGTTAATCTGTGAAGTGTCGCTCCACAATGCACACCCAGTCTCGGACTTTTCATCACCCAGAATCTGTCAAAACAATTGAAACTGTGGTGTCCCTTGTGTTAGCAAAAATTCACAAACTAACTTGAAAATATTACAACCTAATCTCGTCCTTGCAACAACTACAAATTAAAAGAAAATAACTAAAACAACTACACAATCCAAAACCAAAAATATCAACTGAGTTTAGTGTTTCAAACGAAAAACCAATTCAACTAAAACAAAATAAAATAAAGAAAAACAAAATCAGGTGCTATGGTGCGCATTCTTCTCCTCCCTCATCTTCCTCTTCTTCCTCGGAGCCCATCCACTCATCTGAGTCCCAATCAGCCCATTAGAATTCCGTAGTGTCAACATTGAGCTTGTCGAAATTGCTCTTTTGCATATCATACATCATCCGGTTCTGTTCAGCCAACCAATCCTGCCGTTTTGTCAAACGTTTCATCATGCCCATCATCTGCTGCATCATCTCTTTCTGTGTAGCTGTAGAGCTAGAGGATGTGGCAGGGCCTTGTGTGGTTCTCTGCCGTTTTGTCCCCGCTCTTGGTTGCTCAGCTGCTGGACGATCAAGATGCTTTTGATAAAAATCTGAATCTAGGACTGGGGCAGCATGAATACGTTGCTCATCATCATTAACCTTGGCTCCAACTTGAATGCACAAAGCTGTAATGAGATGCGGAAAAGCGTAACTTGTTCGCCCTGGTTTGGAAGCATGCTTAATGCTGTTCCAGACAATATCTCCCACATCAATAGTCTTTCCTGTGGCAATGGAGTAAAGCAATACTCCCTTCTCTTTAGTTACTGTGCTATAGTGTGTTTCCGGCATCATCTTCGCACTAACAAAATACTGCCACAGTCAAGCCATCGGTGTTAAATCTATTCCCTTGAGGGTTTTCTTTTGTTTCTTTGACACTGCCCAAGTTGCACCCGGTTTTGCAATAACCAGAAGAATGATATTATCGTCATAACTTGACCTCTTAAAACTCGCGTAATCATCCCGGAATCCTAGCCAGTTTATAGAACTCATTGATCACCTTTTTCAGAAAACGGCACATCAACCCCTCTCACAAATGCCATACCCTCATCACAATCTGGGAGGTTGGCATAAAACTCTCTCACAAGTGGCTCTACAACCGGTTGTGCAGGAGCACTCAAAAACACTTCCCACAGTCTCCCTCGACTCCATTCTAAGGCTTGACTCGCGGTCAACCCGTGCTCAGGGACAAAGCCCTTATCCTTTCTTTTGATAGCCCCTTCATATCTTTGCCGGGCCTCCTCACTCACGAAGCGGTCATCCATTTTCTTTCCTTTTCCCTTGCCCTTGTATTGATGCTTGGCTTTGACCGGCATTTTCTCTAAAATTATAGTTCAACTCAAAAAATGCACCCCAAAAATTCAAGCCTAAGGGTCTTACACAAACCAATTCAATCTTGCAACAATTGACAAAACTTCCAAAAATTTACACTTCAACCCCCAAACTAATTTTTTTTTTTTTAAATTCAACCTAAACAATTCAAAACTCAAAACCCACACTCCTCCAAATCACACAACATCCAAACAATCCTTCCTCAACAAAATCAAAACTCACAATCACCCAAATTCCACAACTCAACCACAACCAATTTTTTCAGATCTACAATTTAAAACTTGAAATTGTGTGATCAAAAGCACTTACCAATATGAAGGATTAGTCACCACCAATTCGGCCAGAAATAGCATAGATTGAAAAACCCCAAATTCTTGATCCAAAAATTTTCGTGAAATTTTCGCGAAAATTGTTGTTGAAATGAGTTGTTTTGGTGTTTAGGAGGGTTAAGGAGCAAGAAATTTGGTTGGGTCAACACTGTGAGGCAAAGAATTGAAGTTTGAAAATTTTTCTCTCAAGTGGATATGGAGAGTCGCGTGAAGAATGAAAAAGAAAAGTGGGTATTTATAGAAAACCACCGTCGTCGCGGCGAAGCTTGTGAAGTTCATCTTTCAAGAACCCTAAAAAAAAAAGAAACCTAGGTTTCGCCGCGGTGAAGAACTTACAGAGGCTACACATTTTTTATTCAGCTTACTTCGCCCCGGCGAAGAACAGTCTTCGCCGTGGTGAAATGCCTTAGTCAAATTTAGTCCCATCTTCTTCGCCGGGGCGAAAACTTCTAGGAGCTGACATGTTTTCCAGGTTGCTTCGCCGCGGCAAAGAATACATCTTCGCCCCGCGAAGTCTGGGACTTTCAAAAACAATTTTTTTTCTACAAAGTGCTTCATCGCGGCGAAGAATACATCTTCGCCCCGGCGAAGTCTGGAGCATTTTGTGTCCTTTCCTTTGCTGAAAATTTCACCTGAAACACCCAAAAACATATCGATTAAAATTCAAACAAACTCATCATGAATTCAAACAAATTCAAACAACCAAAATGAAAAACAAATAATTAAAAACACTTGGGTTGCCTCCCAAGAAGCGCTTGTTTAAAGTCGATAGCTCGACTCTCCTATGTCTTTCATGTCCGAATGTCAAGCCGGATTGGGATTGATTTGCAACTCAGCATCCCATCTATGTAGGGCTTCAATCTCTATCCATTTACCGTAAAGGTGCCCTTTTCTTCATGTGACACTTCCACCGCTCCGTATGGGTGAATTCTTGTCACTGTGAATGGTCAGGACCATGTAGACTTAAGTTTTTCGGGAAAAAGCCTAAGTCTAGAATTGAACAACAACACCTTCTGTCCTACTTCAAAATCCTTCTTCCGGATATGCTTGTCATGCTACCTTTTTGTCTTCTCCTTATAAATCCAGGCATTTTCAAATGCTTCGAGATGAAACTCATCAAGTTCGTTCAAAGTCAGCATCCTTTCTTCTCCAGTAGCTTTCAAGTCCATGTTTAGCTGCTTAACTGCTCAGTACGCTTTATGCTCGAGTTCAACCGGTAAGTGACATTCTTTCCCACAGACCATCCTAAATGGAGACATGCCAATCAGAGTCTTAAAGGCAGTTCGATAGGCCCATAATGCATCATCCAGTTTCCTTGACCAATCCTTCCTAGATGCATTAACTGTCTTTTCTAGAATCCCCTTAAGTTCTCTGTTAGAAATTTCTACATGCTCGCTCGTTTGTGGATGGTAAGGTGTTGCAACCCTATGTGTCACTCCATACTTACTCAATAGCGCATCCATTTGCCTATTGCAAAAATGGGATCCTTCATCACTAATGATTGCCCGTGGTACCCCAAACTTTGAGAAAATATTCTTTCTCACAAACCTAATCACTACCCTAGCATCATTAGTCAGTAATGCAACTGCCTCGACCCACTTCAACACATAGTCCACCGCCACCAAAATATATGTGTTCCCAAAAGAACTTGGGAAGAGACCTATAAAATCAATCCCCCACACATCAAAAAGCTCAACCACCAAGATGTTGTTCAATGGCATCTCATCTCTTTTTGAAATATTACCCATCCATTAACATTGGTCACACTCTTGAATCATCCCGAATGAATCCTTAAAGAGGGTTGGCCAATAAAACCCCGATTGTAAAACCTTGGCTACTGTCCTAGCTCCTCCAAAATGGCCACCTACTTCCTTCTCGTGACAATGCCATAGAATGCTTTCCATCTTCTCCTCCGGGACACATCTCCATATCATTTGATCAGCACAATGTCTGTAAAGAAACAGCTCTTCCCAAAAATAATACTTCAAATCTGAGAAGAATTTTCTCTTTTGTTGGTATGTCATATCACTTGGGAGTACCCTTGATGATAGATAATTTGCAAAATCAACATACCATGGTACTTCATCCACTCTCATCAGTTTCTCATCCAGAAATGTTTCTCTAATTGGGATTTCCTCCTCAGTTCCCTTGATTGGTCTCTCAATCCTTGACAAGTGATCTGCCACAACATTTTCCGACCCCTTCTTATCTCGAATTTCCAACTTGAACTCTTGAAGTAGTAAAATCCATCTTATCAGCCGAGGTTTTGCTTCTTGCTTTGCCAATAGGTGCCTGAGTGCTGAATGGTCCGTGTAGACGATCACCTTTGCACCTAACAAATATGAACGAAACTTGTCAAAAGCAAAAACTACAGCCAACAATTCTTTTTCAGTGGTGGTGTAATTCAATTGTGCATCAATGAGTGTTTTGCTAGCATACTGAATTACATGCAACACTTTTTTTTTCCTCTGTCCTAAAACTATCCCTAGAGCAAAATCACTAGCATCACACATTAATTCAAATGGCAGTCCTCAATAGGGAACTGCAATAATAGGTGCAGATACTAATAATTTTTTTAGAGTTAGAAAGGCATGCATGCAATCATCATTAAAGTCAAAAACAACATCTTTATTCAACAGATTGCAAAGGGTTTAGAAATCTTAGAAAAATCCTTGATGAAGCGTTTGTAAAACCCCGCATGCCCCAAGAAACTTCGAACCGCTTTGACATTTGATGGTGGTGGCAGCTTCTCAATCACTTCTGTCATTGCTCGATCAACTTCTATTCCGTCCTTGGAAATCCTATGTCCGAGCACTATTCCCTCTTGTACCATGAATTGACACTTCTCCCAATTGAGCACCAAGTTCGTCTCCTTACATCGCTGCAAAACAAGAGAAAGATTAGTTAAACAATTATCAAAAGATGAACCAAAAACTGAGAAGTCATCCATGAAGACTTCTATGAACCGTTCCACCATGTCTCCAAAGATTGACATCATGCATCTCTAAAATGTCGCTGGTGCGTTGCATAACCCAAAAGGCATCCTTCGATAAGCAAAGGTGCTGTAGAGGCAAGTGAAGGTCGTCTTCTCTTGATCCTCAGAAGCAATGGCAATCTAGTTATATCCTGAATACCCATCCAGAAAACAGTAATAGGCATGTCCTGCCAACCTCTCCAGCATCTGATCAATGAAAGGTATTGGGAAATGATCCTTCCTTGTTGCCTCATTCAGTTTCTGGTAGTCAATGCACACTCTCCAGCCCATCACCGTCCTAGTTGGTATCAACTCGTTACTCTCATTCCTTACTACTGTGATACCTCCCTTCTTCGGAACCACTTGTATAGGGCTCACCCATGGACTATCGGAAATAGGATAAATAATCCCCGCATCTAAGAGTTTCACCACCTCCTTTCTCACCACTTCCTTTATATCAATCTCTGTTGTGGTTGCACTTTGGGCTTAATATCAT
This sequence comes from Pistacia vera, assembly GCF_008641045.1. Taxonomy (NCBI): domain Eukaryota; kingdom Viridiplantae; phylum Streptophyta; class Magnoliopsida; order Sapindales; family Anacardiaceae; genus Pistacia; species Pistacia vera. The sequence continues at coordinate 100,685 of NW_022196060.1, read as the reverse complement.
CCTCCATGAGAATCTTATGCATGCAAAATGATGGCGAGATACCTCTAATGTCCGAAATGGTCCATCCAATTGCTAGTCTATGTTCCGTCAACACCCTAATCAACCGCTCTTCCTCTAATTTACTCAAACCTGAACTAATGATCACCGGGAAAGTTTCTGAGTCTCCAAGATATACATATTTGAGGTGGGAAGGTAAGGGTTTCAATTCAAGCTTTGGAGGTTCTTCATTTTTTTTCCTTTTCCTTCTTCTTCTCTTTGTCAAAATCAAACTCCTCAAATTCTACATCTTGACTCTCATCAATGAGTTGAAGTGCTTCTAACATCCTAGCACATTCATTACTAGTTGACTCATCTACCTCCACTATTTTTTATTTGGTTATACATGCTTCTAGAGGTAATTGTGGGGTATTCTCTTCAATAGCGTCCACAACTAATTTGTCCACCACATCGACACTAAAACATGAATCCGATTCAGACGGAAACTTCATCTCCTCAAAGACATTGAAAGTTACTGTTTCATCTTAAACTCTCAACATTAACTTTCCTTCCTGCACATCAATAAGTGCTATCCCTGTGGCTAAGAATGGTCAGCCCAAAATCAGAGGAATTTCCTTATCCTCTTCCATGTCCAACACCACAAAATCTGCTGGAAAAATTATCTTGTCCACCTTCACCAACACATCCTCTACAATCCCCCTCAGGTGTTTTATTGACCTATCCGCTAGTTGCAACGACATGGTCATTGGCTTCACTTCACCAATTCCCAATCTCCTGAAAATAGAAAAGGGAATCAAATTAATACTAGCTCCTAAATCACACAAAACACGATCAAAAGTAATATCTCCTATAATACAAGGAATAGTAAAACTCCCTGGATCTTTGAGCTTCAGGGGTAACTTCTTCTAGAGAATGGCACTGCATTCCTCCGTAAGCATCACCGTTTCCTCATCTTCTAACTTCCTTTTGTTCGATAGGATTTCCTTAAGGGACTTCGCATAACTCAGCATCTGCAAAAGGAATGTTAATATGCATTTTTTTAAAAATTTCAATAAACTTTGAAAATTACTTATTCTGATTCTTTTTCTTCAATCTCTGAGGAAAAGGCACGGGTGGGGTGTGATGTGCCAACTCTGGTGCTATCTCAAGGAATGGCAATTTCTCCTTCTTCTTTTGCCTTTCTTCCTTCTTCTTGTTCTCTTCCTCTAAACCACTTGGTTTCTCATCAACAATGATCTCTTCCTCTAAACCACTTGGTTTCTCATCAACAATGATCTCTTCCTCTAAACCACTTGGTTTCTCATCAACAATGATCTCTTCATCAACTTCTTTAGAATCTTCCTTTCTAGCTTGTTCAACTTCTTCCAAAACTGTCACACTCCTCAAAATTATGGCATTTGCTTGCTTACATGGGTTAGTCACTGTGTTGCTTGGTAAGGACCCATGTGGTCTATCATTTAGCATCTCGGCCAATTGGCCCATGTGTGCCTCAAGATTCTGAATGGACGCCCCTTGATTTCTAAAATTTGTCCTCATCTCATTCATAAACCCTATGGTTTCCTGCATAAATTTTCCAAACATATCCTCCAACTTTGTCACTCTTGGATCTCCCGATTGATTATTCACCCCTGGTTGGTTGTTTGGCAATATCCTTCGGTTCTATTGATTATTTTGCTGGTTCTGATTGCCTCAAGCCAGATTTGGATGATTTCTCCACCCCGGGTTGTATGTGTTGTAGTACGGGTTGTTTGGTTGCCTCTGATTTCCTGCTAGTAGTTCACTTGCTCCGTTGATGAAGATGACGAAGCAAATGTGTTCCCCACTTGACAAAAATCACAAGTTAGTTGAGGTGCTTGAATAGAGTTTACCTGCATACTTCCCAACTGTTTTTGAAGTGCAATGAGTTGGGCTGAGATGGCTGTAAAAGCATCAACTTCATGTAGACCCAAAGATTTTCTTGGTATTGATCTCTCATTTGGTCTTTGATAGATGTTGCTTGCCAAAACCTCAAGGAACTCATAAGCCTCTTCTGGTGTCTTATTCTGCAAGGCTCCTCCTGAAGCTGCATCAACCATGGTTTGCACATTACCTATCAGTCCATTGTAGAATATTTGGACTTGAAGCCAAACTAGCAACCCATGGTGTGGACATTTCCTCATTAACTCCTTGTATCTCTCCTAAGCCTCATACAATGACTCAGACTCATCTTGTAGAAATGATGTGATATCATTTCTCAGTTTTGCTGATTAGCTGGAGGGAAGAACTTGGTCAGGAATTTCTGTGCTAAATCATTCCAAGTTGTGATAGTTCCCAGTGGTAGTGCCATTAACCACCTCTTTGCTTTATCGCCCAATGAGAATGGGAATAACCTCAACCTAATGGCATCATCTAACACTGCGTTCGATTTGAAGGTGTCATAAATTTCTAAGAAATTTGCAATATGCTGATTCGGATCTTCCTTCAAATCACCATTAAATCTAACCGACTGCTGGATCATCTGGATGATTGTCGGCTTAATCTCAAATTGTTGGCTTGTACTGTAGGCCAAGTAATGCTCGACCCACTGCCATTCACTGTAGGAACTAAAAATTCCCTTAGTGTTCTGTTTTCTGGTTATGCCATTTCAACAACTTCTTCTTCTGATTCAACCACTAATTCCTCTCTTTCTCTTCTCTCTCTATTAAGTCGTCTGGTGGTTCTTTCAATCTCAAGATCAACAGGAACCACTGGTTGACGTCTCGCTCTTCGCATAAACTGTACAACTAGAAATGAAGGAAAGTGAGATCACAAACCAATTGAAAATTAAAAACGAGAATAAAACAGAATATGATAAAAACAAAAACAAAAACTCTAATCTAGCTAACTATAGAAAGACTCAATGTTAATTTAAAACTCAATCCCTGGCAATGGCACCAAAAACTTGATGCGTGTTTCCTACAACATTCAATATGTAGCAAGTATACTAATTGCTCAAGTAATAGAGTGATGAGTGAATATCATTCCCACAAGGATTGCTAGCTAAGCACTAAGTTTCCTACTGTTCTCAAATTGGAGCAATCGACTTCTTTTGGATTAATGGGAGCAAATTAAAGATAAAAACTAAAGCTGAAATTACTAACTTAAAAATTTAACTATGAACGTGAGATGAAGAACGTGGATAAATTCAATTCAATTAAAACGGGTAGGGTTTTGACTTCATTCGGACTTTATGGGTTAAACCTAAAGAATTAAGTTAAATTCATATTCACATGCATTGATTGTAAATCGAACTCTCTAAAGTGTCAAACATACCTTCTCAGGCTATGTTTTCCTACTCTTCCCTATTAACCTTCCGCACCTAACAAATTGAAAGTTAATAATTCTAAGCTCATTAAGCACAAAGTCCTAAAATGATTTCATTGGTTCTTGAATCTATCTCTAGCATCCAATACTAAAATGGTGATTACCCAAGAAGCCTAACATGATTTATTTCTCAATCTCATCATGTTCATCACATAAAGCCAGTAAATGCAGAATAAACACACAATGAAAGCAAAATCATATGAAAAGAAAATACTCAATAATTTAACCCATAAAAATCTGAACTACAGTCAAATCCCTAACCCAAAATGGGTTAGTTCATAGCTAAATCAACAACACAAATGAAATAAATGAAAATACTGAAGTTTAACATAATGAAAATAAAAGATAAGATAAGAAATCTCCCCAAATGATGAATCTCCTGATTCAAAATTGAATCTTCACCCTTGTTCAATCTCCAAAAATGCTCAAAATGAAACCAAGAAATTGTAAAAGCTGCCAACCCTACTTTCTGAACGATCCCGCAAAAAGGCTAAGTGTTTCTTTTATACCTCGCCCAAATTCCTAAGAAAAATCCGCAAAAGTAAAGCTGTGTGTTTTACAAAACTGGAAATTTTGGTTGTTGTCGCGGCGAAGAAGAAATCTCGCCGCGACGAAGAAAGAAGCAGATATGATTCGTGACTGACACATTTCGCCGCGGCGAAGCTTCTTGAAAATTTTTGAAATTATAGAATTGCCCTTTTGCTTGTATCTTCGCTTGATTCTTCGATCTTCGGTGCTCTCCCTTGTAAACAAGCTTCATAGTGCTTTATTCTGCTTCAGAACTCTCCCAACATCTGAGATCCGCTTACTTCTGAGTCCAGAATTTCCAATTTTGTCCTTATTTGCTCAAAATGTCTATTTTAACCTAAAACATGAAATGTAAAGAATTAGGCAACAATTCAGGTCAAAACTGAACTAGAAAATACCTGAAATCCGACTAAAAAGTCTAATAAAAACGGTATAATCCACAGATTATCAGAATTCAAGAGGTATGTCTGGAGTATGGTTTGGTGAAGAGGATGATGAATAGGAACTGGACTAGGTTAATGGTTGGAACATGAAACATGGAAGAGGTTTGGATCTAGGGTTCATGAAACCAACTTGTTTAGTTTTAGGTCTGGATAAATAATCTGCAATGGTGTTGGTGTGACCTTTGATATGCTGGACAGTGAAAGAATATTTACTGAACCATTCTGCCCAGCGAAGTAACTACTGATATGGAACCTTTTTCTTATGGAAATGAAGCATTTGATCAAAAGACTTCATATCAGTTTCAACGAAGAAATGATGTCCAATAAGGTGGAATTCAAACCCTTCAATGGCATTTTTACTGCTAATACTTCCTTGAAAGTAGAATGATAATGATGCTGGTGTGGTTTGAATTGTCCACTCTGGTATCCGCACAAATGTCGTACCTTGTCCTCATCTTGTTCAGAAAGTACTACACCTTAATGAGTGTCACTAGCATCCATCTGAAGAATGTGTTTCCCCGAAGAAGGAATCTTCAACGGCTGTGTATGGAAGGATGAGCGCTTGAGACTCTTGACTACTTTTGTCTGCTTTTCAGACCATTCTGGAGGATTCTTCCTAAGCATCTGGGAAAGTGGAGTAGTGAAACAAGAAATGTTGGGAATGAAACAGTGCATGTAATTGGCAATTCCCAAGAATTGTTGTATTTCTTTCTTGGTTGTAAGGACATTGGGAATTTTTGCAATTCATTAGCAATATGAGGCTGAAGATCATACTTGCCATCAACAATCACCATACCAAGAAAATCAATCTTTGTTTGTCCTAACTGCATTTTCTTCTTAGAGAGCATGATACCATAAGTGTGGATGATATTAGCAAAGTCACAAAGAAGACATGTATGAGATTCCTCATCTTTTGAAAAGAGAAGGATATCATCGATATAAATGAGACATGTATGCAAAAAGGGAGCAAAAATCTTCGTCATGGCTTTTTGAAACAGGGAAGGAGCGACTTTAAGTCCAAAAGGCATGACTGTCCACTGGTAGTGTTGATTGGGAATGCAGAAAGCGGTCTTATGACGATCATCAAGATGAATTACAAGTTGCCAAAATCCATCTTTGAGATCAAATTTGGAAAACATCTTTGCATTATGGAGATTTGCAAAAAGAAGTTGTCTGGAAGGCAGATGAATTTTATCATCGCGGAGAAAGAAATTCAATGGCTGATAATTGATAACAAGTCTAAGTTTTCCTCTGGCCTGTTCTGCCCGTTTATTGACTTAAAAAGCTTCACATGCCCATTGAGAGTCTGTGGGTTCAATCAATCCTTGAGATAAAAGCTGAGTACATTCTTGTTGGGCGAGACTGAGATGTTCTGGTGACATGCCGGAATGACTAGCTTTAGTGGGATTGATATCTTCGCTCTTGATGAATGGAAGACGGATAAAGAATTCCGAATTTTTCCATAATGGATGAGCACATTTAGTGAGAAAATCAGCATGAGAATCTGCGTAAGAGCGGGAAATAAGCTGGGTCTTAATCTGCTCAATAGGATTGCCTTCAATCTGGAATAAATTAGGCTGAGTGGTCCAGGTGATAAGTTGCATAAATTTAGTATTTTTAGGTTTGTTTTTATAGCCTTCTAGTTAATTTCTCATTTGTTTTATGTGTTTTTATGTTAGTTTTTGTTAAGTTTGAAATATAAATGGTTAGCTATTGATTTGGAGAATTTTGTAATTTTCAGGCGTTAATTGAGTAGATTGGAGCATTGGAATGAAATTGGAACTCAAAGCTTGAAGAAATTGAGATTTGCTGACAAGTTTGAAAGCCATGGCCTTGCCTTGGTGGTTTACCACGGCCGTGGCGGTGGAATGAAGATAAAATAACGAGGACAGGAAACACCACGGCCTAGGCTGTGTTGACGTACATTTAGACACGGCCTGGGCTGTGTCGGGCACTTTTAGGGTTTTTATTAGTTTTTCTTTCCTTTTTCGTTTAGAACTCTTTTGGGTATTTAAGGATGATTAAGATTACTCCTTAGGGGGGCTGAATTTTACCTATTCTTGAAGGGAGATTATTGTATAACAAAAGAGAAAGGAGAATCAAGAACAAAATTCATCAAAGAGTTTGTTTTTACTTTTTCAATATGATTTATTTCTTGGATTCTACTCTTGTTTCTTTTATTATGAACTAATTTTCCCAGGCTAAGACTAGGGTTAGTCTATTTATGGATCTGTGATCAATCTTTTACTTTTTGGTCAGTGAATTATTTTTCTAATGATGAGTCTATATTATGTGCTTAATGCTATTAGGAACTTGATCAATTTCTGATAGAATTGTTTTGTGTGATTGAGACCGAGAAGAGATCTCACATAGTGCTCTAGTAATATAGGCCATGGATTAATTGGATATAGAGATATATGAATTGATACATGCAATAGTCATAGGCAGGATTAACTTTTGCTGAAAGCTAGAAGATTTCACAAAGCTAAATGCTCGTCTATTTCATTAAATCTATATAGAGATATCTAGGTTGTGAAATAGAAGTAGAATTAATATTGCTTGAGAGAGAATATTGGTTAACCTTGGAAATCCCGTTGTCACATTAATTAAATAAATTCATTGACCATAGTAAATTGAGCGGTGCAGAGAAGTTATAGATGAGCCTGAAGTCTTAGCCGTTTTCTATCATTGAATTCTTAATTTTAGTTTTATTGCAATTCGTTTCTAATATTTCAGATTTTAATATTTTCAGTTTTAAAGATCACTATTCTAAGTTTTGATTATCTAGATAAAGTTAAGACTAATTAATATTTCAGTACTTGTTTATGCAATCCCTTGGGTACGATAACCTGTATTTTATTATACTATATTACTTGAGACTAGTGCACTTGCTAGTAGTTGCTGTAAACGACACAGACTTGAAAAAACATCTTGTACCGAACACCATCAGGGAGGATTCTAAGTTTATTGAGTTTAGAGTAAACATCAAAACCTAGAACCATATCTTTGCCAGGTAGATCGGAACCAAGAACTTTATGAAAAGTTAAACAGCCTGGGAAAATTTGGATTTTAATGGGTTTGCTGATCAGATGAGTAGTGAAAGTCTCACTATTAGCCATGTAGAAGACCTCCTGATGAGGTTTCCACTGAGAGGCTGGGAGGATCTTAGGGTTGATAATGGTACGAGTAGCACCTGTATCAAAAAATGCTATGACTGAAATGGGCTTGGAGTATTTGTTGGGGAAGATCTGAACTTTTGTTGTAGGTATGTGACATGAGAAGGCTAATGATGGAAGGGATTGTGGTGCTTATTGGATATGGTAGAAATAGTGGCAATCATCTGAATCGGAGGACTCAGTATCAATGGCTACAAACTGGAAAATAGTGTCTGAAGTGGGTTCTTCATCCATGGAAAACCAACTTTCAACATCATCATCAGAAAAATCTATATCGGTGAGCTGAGAAAGTTGTTGCATCATTTTGATTGACTGCTTGGGCTTCTTTGGACAATTTTTGGCAAAATGACCCGGGCGGTTACACAAATAACACCATTAGACCGTTTGTCTTTGCGTTTCCTTTTCTGAAGAAACTTGCGGTTCTTGAAACGTCGAAATTTGCGTCGAGCCGGAGCATTAGGTGGAGAAAACTTGATGCGTCTAGAATGAAACTTCTTCTTGGTAGGACAAGAACATGAATGATCTGATTTGCATTTGATCTACAAGTCTGGTCGTTGACAAACCTTTGTCAGCTGTTTAGAACGCTTCATATAATCATCAAAAAATTGTTTTTGAGAACAAAGCTTTTCCAAAGCAAGAATAACAAACTGGTAAATTTCGCCAAGAGAAGTGGATCCAAGTTGTTTGTTCTGGGACTGCATAAGCTTGGTTGCTTCATGACTTAGGGATTCAGGAATTGATGTCAAAAAACGCTTGCTTCATATTAGGATCATCCATCCCCCTAAGTATATGATACCTTTTTACCATCTCTTTATAATGCCTGTCAAGATCTTTCTTTTTCAGAGAATAGCATCGCATCTTAAAATATTTTTCTCTGACTTAGTTCTCATAAAGGTGAGGTAATCCACATAATTCATCATACAGGAGAGACAGGGCTTGGTTGATATCTGGCATTTGGATGAACAAATTTTGTCTATATTCCTGAAGACTTATCCACCAATCATAGAGAATGCCACCAAATCTAGCTGTAAACTGCGTAAGTACAGTTAAGACTTGGGCATCAAGTTTCAGCATCTCAGCTTGTAACCAGGCCTGAAATTCATACATTCGAGTTCTCCATTTGTGTGGAGGAAGATCATCGACGGTAAAAGTGTGGAGCCTTGCTGAAGCCATATAAGAGTCACGTTCAGCCGGAGTATGACGAGATTGTCAATACATAGGCGAAGAGTCTGGAATAGAATCATCACCTTCAGACATCTCATCATCGACCTCTGAAACAACAGTTAGTCTGGATGATTCAGGTTGATGGGTCATCAGTTGGGGATAAACATTAGGATGTTGATCAGAAGTATTACTGTCAGAGTCAAAGTCACTTTCAAATAATTCATCAGTCGAAAGTATATTGGCTTCTGATTCTATATGGAAGGTAGATAGAGAATCCTGAGAAAGACCCGAAGCGGCAAGACGTTGTCTTTCTGCCATGTTTCTAAAAAAGGAGCTTATAAAATTGGAAGAGACGGGATTTTCTGAAGAGGCAAGATTAGCAGAAGGTTGGCGGTCTTCCATCATCATTATGTGTATTGGAGCCTTATCCTTATATAAAGGACGATGAGGCTTAGGAGATGGAGGATCTGAGTGACTAGAAGAGAAAGAGTTAGGAATATCAGCAGATGGGGTCTGCGGTCTAGCAGAATACTTTTCTCGCTTCTTTTGTTCAAGTTCCAGCTTGATCTTTTCATCACGTTCTTTGCGGAGCTTGGCATATAACTGTTCAGTGTTGCCAAAAGCTTGAACAGCACCAGAAGGTGTATGAGGTGAGACCAACGGTTGGCTAATTTTTGGGAAAGGGGAAAAAGAGGGTTGTGGCCATGCTGTTGTGGAATCAAAAGGGTTGGTACTAATGACATTTCTGGGAAAGTCGGTGGTTATCTGAGTTTTTGCTTAAGATATTCCTGCTAAAGCAATGCCATTTGGGTTTTTAATGACTAGAGAAACTGAACTAAATAGCCATGAGAGCTACTGACAATGTGCATTAATTCCTGATAAAGCTGATCAATCCGATTTTGGAGATGATCAATTTGTTTTTGTAGCCGAGAAATCAGCATAGTTTGGTTCTGAGACTGAGAGTCCACCTGATGAGCTACTAAATCCAGTTTTTGTTCAAGTCTGGTCATGGTTTTGTTTTGGGCTAAAGCATTTTCAGTCTGCCAATTGAGAACTGCTTTAGCTTGGGAGAGTTTAGGTGTGGATCCATCAGGCTGTATAGCTTTGGAAGGAACAACTCTTGGTTGTTGAGTGGTAGTTTCCTGAAGAGAAGGAAAATCTGTATCATAATTGAAATGTTGTCCTGTCTTTGAGGGCTCAGGGGTTTGGATCATCATAATGGACTGAACAAGGGGAGTATGAGCAAGGGGTGAATGGGTTGGTTTATGTTCTTTTGCAATCCACCGCAGAGACTGTTGATAACATGGTAAAGGCTATTTAAAGTAAGGTGATTTGGCAAGTTTGGATAGTTTTAAAGGTGATTTGGGTTGAGGTTTTAGAGGGATGTCCCATGAGGGATTACTGGATGGTGAATCTTTTCTGGCGGGTGGAGAATATTTGACATAATAGTCAAATTTACCAGACGGTTGACAAAGAAGACCAACTTTAGGATCATGTTCTTTAAATCAGGAATGAAGATCTGTCTGACTGCAGGAGCTTTCTTCTTTTTCTGGTTGAAATAGTTTCATCTTAGAAGATAATGCTCATCGATTTCCCAAATAGGATCATCACGGCATTCCGAGCATTGGCAGTCAAGATCAAATGGAGTGTGACCAGTGACTGGATCATATTAATGATAGATAAGAGCACCAGATTGTTAAAAAGAATGAATGGAAAGTCCAGGTTCCCGTATTGCGGTAGTGGGTATGATCGGAGCAATCATGAATTGAGTTTGTCGAAAACTTAAAGGTGGAGCACTGGGAGTTGTTGGAGACTTAAATCTGATAGTTGTAGTTCCGCACTGTTATCATGCATGGTAGATTCTGTAGAAACCACTGGAGTTTCTTTTTTGTTAAGAGACTCGTAACTCGTCACCCAAGAGTCCGGTAACAATTTAATCAAATCATCTCTGGAAATTTGCCTGAGAATATTGATGCAGTGAGGAGTATTCTGAGAGTCAACAGTAAAGAGCAGTGCATCACTAGTCGTAGGGATAGCGAGATCAAGGGCATGGTCTTGGATTCGCCAAACCATTTTATAATGCAAAGTAGCTGCAATACTTCCTGGATTTAAATCTGCACCAACGATCTGTAATTGAACTTTAAGAGCCTTTGCGCAATGAACATCAGAAAGGGACATGTTGAAATTAGGAAACAGTGTCATAATGACTGTCCCAACATTCAAAGTTGTCTGCGCTGTCCCTATACAAGCATGTTGATATTGGACAAATCTGGTGTCCAATAAAGCAATTCGAACAGAGACTGGGAGTCATTTTCTGCCATGATAAGAGAGAGCGAGCCGAATAGCACCAAAGTGCACATGAGAGTATCCTTCACGGATCCATTGAGTAATGGATTCTTGAGGGATTTCCAAAGTAACATATTGTTCTTAGGATGTGGCTGGAATTTGACACTTGTCAAAAGTACTAGTTTGGACATACACTTTGACTGGCTTTCTGGAAGGACAGACAAGAGTTTTGAAGGTTTTAGACAAAGAAGACGAGGACTTGGAAAAGGCTGTATAAGGATTTACAATAGGAGGGATAGTGTCTTGGATTTTTTGATTTTCTGGGATATAAGATATTTCATACAAACTGTCTATTTTAGAGGAAGATCTAGAAAAGCTAGTATTTATGGGAGCAGTAAACGTAGATAAAGTTGAGGATTCCATGTGCGTAAGTTCAACCTCTTGGATGTGTAATATCACCTCAAATGGTAAGGATAGCGCAAGACCCAAATAGTAAACAAAAAATAAAACATAACATATGAAACAGAGAAATAAAACATAACCAAAACTTAGAGGAGCCAATATCCGAGGGGAGGTAATCCTCCGCACACACAGAGATTGGAACCAATAAGCAACTTAAAGAAGTCAAAAAAGATGATAAAATGTATAAATAAATAAACAAGATGAAGCAATGGGCCAAGGAACCGACACAGGAGATTTGGTTAAGATTCACGGCCCAGCTGAAAATTATTATAAAGGCAGATATTATAATGCCCCTCTTTCAATCCCTATTCGACCCTCATCCTGATTGCCACGTGGATGAGTCGACCAATAAAGTTATTATGTAAAATTACTTATTTTATTAAGGAGATGAGATGAAAGATTGAAGTAAGGAGGATGAAAGTGTAAAAAGAGATGGATATGGCCATATGGGCTCCCATTCCCAATTGATATGATATGAGAGAAAAATCTCCATATACTTTTCAATGCCCTCTCTAAAGGCTTAAATAGCCTTCAAAATATCTTAAAGAAAATTAAACAGAAACGTCATCTTTATCTCAATATTATCACTTGTTGTCCATTGAACTGACACATGCAGTGCTCAATAAATGACCTTCATTATGATTTCCATGGATAAGGGATCCATACCATCATCTTAGATGGAAATTTATATATATAATAATTACAGTAAACCACATTTTCTCACTAATGTTTGGCGAAACACAAGGTTAGTACTTTGATTTCATAAATTCCAGATTCCCCTTTTAAATGAATGTCGTCCGTAACGGTTGGCTCTGAGATGTGATATTATCAAACTGTCCTCCACCAATTCTAAACCATCCCATCCCAAACCATCACTACAACCAGCCAAACCATCCCATTCCAAACTACCACTATAGTTGGTCCACCCTACAAACTAGCACCAACACCTGGCCAAACAACCACCACCACATGCACCATTTGCATTTCTTATGCTTGATCCACTCATAATTTGTCCCTTTAATTCCTTGAGCGCTTGGTTCAAGAATGATGATCCCAAACCGTTTGAAACAACTAGTGGGAAAAAAATTTGGGATTGTGTGGCTAATGAACCTAAATTTAAAAACATTTTTTATGATGCCATGGTCAGTGAGTCTCAGCTGGTAGCGAGAGTTTTGATTGAAGACCATAAAGTGCTTAAGGGGCTGGTTGATGTGGGTGGTGGCACTGGAACTATGGCCGAAATCATAGCCAAAGCTTTTCCGGAGATTCAATGCACTGTTTTTGATCTCCCACATGTTGTTGAAAAATTTGTAAGGGACTAAGAACTTGGCTTTTCTTGGAGGAGACATGTTTAAGGCAATACCTTCGGCTGATGCAATCTTACTCAAGGTAAACAGCTATACGTAATTTTCCATTAATTTAGTTTCTTCATGCTTAATGTGAAATCAATCTTAATTTTTTTTTTTTCATACAGTGTGACACACACTATATTGTGAACGACGTCGTTCACCAGACCAAACATATATTATTCTTAATTGTATCCAACATTCCTATCCTACCAATACCAAATCAAATTAAATTGCAGAGAACTACTCTCATAATTCATAGCATAACATTTTCACGACTAGCTATGTTGATTTGCATTCAGATTACAGGTTTTTAACAACGACTAACAGTGAATATATAAATTAATTATGGGAAAATATGCAGTGGATTCTGCTTGACTGGGGTGATGAAGAGAGCTTGAAGATATCAAAAAGGTGTAGAGAAGCGATTCCAAGCAAAGAAAAGGGAGGGAAGGTGATCATAATAGAACTGGCCATCAGAATGGAAGATCAAAGTGAAGAGTCAACGGAGACACAACTATGCTTCGACATGTTAATGATGTTTGTGTTCAACACCGGCAAAGAACGGAGCGTCAAAGAGTGGAAGAAGCTCTTCTTAGAAGCTGGTTTCACTCGCTATAAGATAACTCCTATACTAGGTCTAAGGTCTCTCATTGAGCTTTACCCTTGATTTATTTTCTACTAGTATTTGTGTGTAATAAGTTCATTTCTAATTAGCATGTTTCGTGAGTGGTAATGTACTGTATTAATTTTCATGGAATTCTGTTGTGGCAGCGTGTATTGCCGTCGTGTTATTTATCTTTTGGTGTATGATTGTACGAAATTGTAATGGCTTTCAAAAGAATAGCAATAAATTAATTAGTTGTATCTGTTTACAATTTGTCAGTCAAATCATGAGATTAGAGCAAAAGCAGCACTAATGCAAGACAATTAAGGGTCGATTTACAAACCACCTAGGAGGTTGGCTCAAATTTCTGACAAATACCTTTTTTGAACTTTTGATCAAAAACCAACATATATAAAATGTTGGTTTATGAAAAGAAAAATGATTTGTGATAAAAATAATTTAAAAACTGAATATCATATGTAATTTGAACAATATATTTTTTTTTTTTTAATCATGGAGGACGTTTGGATCAGTTTACGCGTACCTTAACTAATCCTCAAAAACTTTGGAACTACCGGCCGAATAAGAAATTCAGTAGTTACCTGCATTAGCAAACGAAAAGAAACTCAATGTCTCTTAAATAATATAACCGTATAACATATACAATATAATATGTACAGTTTTAGCAACTAGATCAAGATTATTACTCGTGCAGATCATACATATATAAAACTCATGTAATGTGATTGTCATATCAATCTATTTTACACATAATATTACTATTTTAATATATATAAATATTAAACATTCTGTCAATTTTTACGATATGACATGCCAGTTTTATAGTTTGATTAAGAGATATATACAGTTAAGAAATAAGAATGATAACATAAATGTTAAATGTAATTACCAGACATTGGTGGTCGAGAATTCAGCGTCCACCTTCTAGAGACAAATAACTGTGTTTGTGACTAATTACTGATTTGAGTTTTTGTTTTCCATTAATGATCCGTTAGGGCAAAAAATCGTCGCTTCACGAGGCTCAATAACGAAATAAACATGTCATGGTCTTGGGCCTCAACCCAATCTCGATTGGGCTTACGCTTAAAATCATCTTGTGAACTACTCACTCTATGAGTTGGACTATCCTATAAGTTAAGTTAAACTGAGCTTCAACCCATTAGCCTGCAACAGTCTATAAATAAGGAATTAGAATCCCATTCTATTTCCTCTTCTACTAAGATTTCAAATCTTATTTAAACTATTAAACTTAATTTGATAAGGTCAAGAAATCATATTTCTTTCATGATAGGGATTATCTCCCAAAATAGGACTTAGTGTCCTACTAAGATTCCAACTTTTATTTAAACTATTAAACTTAATTTGATAAGGTCAAGAAATCATATTTCTTTCATGATAGGGATTATCTCCCAAAATAGGACTTAGTGTCCTACTAAGATTCTAAATCTTATTTAAACTATTAAACTTAATCTAATAAGGTTAAGAAATTATATTTTTTTCTTGATATGGATTATCTTCCAAAAAAGAGAACTCAATGTTCTACTAGGATTCCAACCCCTTGGGTTCATTATAAAAACAAAGGTTTGCCCTCTCATTATGGGACAATCTCCCATAGTCAATCTATATTACTCAAAACCATCTATTTGCTCCTAAAGTTCTTGCTCCTGAGAACCCGACACCTCTGCCGTAGTCCTAGCTTCTGACAAGACTCCTAGTAATTCTTCATCTCCTTAATTCTTATCAAATAATCTCTTTTAGCCTTGCTGACTTGAGCGTCGGAGTGCCTACAACAAACACTACCTCGGTGTTTTCCAGAAGCTTCACGCTTGCCCTTTCATGTGTGCAGGTCTAGCAGATTATCAGTAGCCTCAACCTCACGAGATCAGACCATATTTTCATGACGGTAGATTTTTTGCATCTAGATGATCCAAAATCCCTTTATTCACAAATATTAGGATTAATATTATAATAATTAAAAAGATCTCCATACAACTGTTATGCATCTACTTAATTTATATAATTAATAGTATGTTGTAGTAAGAAGGATTAATAGAATATATACAAACTTACTTAGACAAATTGATATATTTAAATATAACTGAATCTCTTAAAATTAGAGATAAATTAAAATAATTTCTTAACATATAGGATTGTCACATTAATTTTCAAGAAACAGTTTAAACTCATCTACATCAACTTGTATGATTGATTTTTATACATTACATTATTCATAATATAAGTTATGAGTGAAACAATCAATAACTATCCTAATATTATGTGAATTCTTATGACAAAACCAATCTAATACTTTAGTTATTAATTAATTAATTAGAGTTTTAAATATGTATGAGACTTATATACGACTGTTATGGAGATCATTACAGTCCCACCCTAACTAGCTTAAAAAAAAAAAGTAGAGCCACACGGATCGTCGAATCGGTCGGCCTTGAGGTCATTTCGATGCACTACTCTTAGTAATTGATATGCACGTTTAACTTATTTTAGATAACCAGTTAAATCATCATTGTGCATCTTTTCTATATCAATTCAATAAGTTTAATCAATTAACTTTTATGAAATGGACAAAAACAATGTGTTAATCGTTTGATTGCGCTTCTTTGCTCACCAAATTTTCTATATCAATTAACTTTTATGAAATAAACAAAAACAATGAGTCAAGATCTACAAATTAGATTGGATAGTTAGTTAAATATTGTGAAAGATTACAATAATTTTGTGACTTTTGCTGTTAGCTTAGTTGTAATCTTTTCTTCAACGTGCATCAAATAATTAGTTAGAATTTATTAAGGGCATTTTATCACAGACGAGATCTTGCAAATCTTGTTTATTGATTTTTTTTTTTTTGACTAAGTGACACTATATATATAATTTATAATGTCATAGCAGTATCGTGTAAGCACTAAGCACCAAAAATGCCCAAGCCCTACATGAACTATAATATATATATTTTATGTCTTTGTGCGATGAAGTAGCTAGAATTGACTCTTCATTTTTACTGTAACCAGATATAAGATTGATCTTAATTTTTATCTGGCACATCTATATCATAATAAATCACCCCTATCTTTTTTAAATTAAAATTTTAAAAGCCCCACTTGCCCTATCTATTTTATTTTATCACTTAAGGGCATTCATATCTATTTGCGCATATCTCAACTAATCTTCCAAGGTCTTGAAACTGTCGGTTTAGTAAGAGTCTCAATGGTCACCTCTAATAGTGTTTGAGAAGACTTAAACTCAAAAGTTTATAAAGCACATTTTATTCTTTTATCATCAGGCCACCCAGTGGTAGTTAACTTCCCTATTTTCCTCATCCACAATTTACTTGATAAATTGGCCTGAACCACATAATTTAATTATTAAATTAGATATAAATCACATGAATGTCAGAAACTCATGGAGTTTATGCATGTGGGAAACTATGATAGCCGACCTAAACGGAACCAATCAACACAACGATTGATCGAAATGATGGATGGTCAAGACCCTCCTCTTATCCCACACACATGTACACCCACACAACTTCTAACATCATCTAAAAGGGCTAGTGACTATTAAACAATAACATAAATGGAGAACATGAAAATAAATGAAGAACATGTACAGAAATGAAGAACAAGAACATAAATGAAAACAGAAATATTAAACATGTTAAAAAACATAAATTAAAAGCATATATGGGATCTTTTGCTATCTATAACATTATCAGAGTATTACATCACCCTTGAGGTTGAGGGAAACTTAGAAATATGAAAGAAACATGGAAGAAGTATAGTAAAGATGTGTAGAGAAAGTACGGAAGTGTAGAGAAAATATGGAAAAGAAGAGTGAGAAAAATAAACAAAAGTGTTTACAAAGTTTACAACAAAGTTCCTCCTCCTCCCCGAGAAGGTAAAAGGCTTTATTTATAGATAAAAGGGGTACAACCACTCATAAAGGAAACATTAAATACAAGACTAACCTTTTGACTAGTGGTTTTTTTTTTTAACATTAAGTAGCCTACAATTCTTGACAAAACATAAGCTTACAATACTTGACTTTTTACAAAGGATACGGGAGATATTACATTGAAATGGCAAATTCCCATTTAGTCCACTCCTATTTTACATAAAAGACACACCTTTTTACAAAGGTTACGGGAGATATTACATTGAAATGGCAAATTCCCATTTAGTCCACTCCTATTTTACATAAAAGACACAACTATTTATTTTAGGGCACGCAGGTCTTTAATCATCTGACAAGTTGGTAACGTGCCACGAATCTTCATCCTAGAAGTCGAGACAACCCATTGATTGAATCCAGTCAGCAGGGATGTGTCGGGGAATGTATCTGGATGAGTATCCAAAGAGATGTCTGGAATCTGAGATGTTTGCTTTGCAGATGTACTTGGTGCACGCATGTATTGTTATCGCCTAGATTTATGGAGATAGTAATTACGAGACTGCTGAAGTTCTTCCTCTTCCACAGTATCTGGCTAGGAGTCTGGATACCACCATTCTAGATAATCTGAATTGGTATCGAATTGAGCATTGATGGAACGTATGCATGTCTGCTTGGCTTGGAGTAATTTCTCAGTGTAGTCTGGAGGAAAGAGTTCCCACGGAGCATCATCGTGAAAGGATGGCCATATTGCATCTAGAATGATGTGATTTTTTTCAAAAAAGATTTTTTGAATTGATCTAGTCTCAACAGGATGATTAAACATATTATGGACGAGGTCATATGGATTAGACCGATGAACTGTGACTTGATGCTGTGAAAAATATAGGCCATCGGACTTGATAGAGTGATGTCTGTGAAAAAAAATTATAGACCATGCCATTTTGGTAGACACGGGACCTTTGTATCGGGCAAGTTGGTGAGCAAACATAGATTTCCATTTATCTAGGGTTTTGAACCATCGGAGAGAAGTCATCAAAAAGCGTAATTCAGGGGTTGAGGTTGATTGGTATTGGGAAATTATTTTCAAAATATGATGGATCAGGATTGAATAGCAATGTGGTATTGGTGTAACATATACCAAAAGAACCATAATAATTCTTCTAGAAATATGATATCAAGACCTGGAGGTAAGCAAAAGATTTTTGAAAAGGAGTAATCTGGATGGACCCCTAACATATCATACATGGATTGACCACATTTTTCAATGCATTGAAGTTGGTAAGAAAACATGAGGGTTGTAGCATTTTCATCAATGGTACGCATTTGAACACGGTCATCGAATTCAGGAGGTACGTATAGAGTATGGGTTGGTGAAGAGGATGATGAACAGGAATTGGACTGGGTTAATGGTTGGAACATAAAACATGGAAGAGGTTTGGATCTAGGGTTCTTGAAACCAACTTGTTTAGTTTTAGGTCTGGATAAATAATCTGCAATGGTGTTGGTGTGACCTTTGATATGCTGGACGGTGAAGGAATATTTACTAAACCATTTTGCCCATCGAAGTAACTGCTGATGTGGAACCTTTTTCTTGTGGAAACGTAGCATTTGATCAAAAGACTTCATATCCGTTTTAATAAAGAAATGATGTCCAACAAGGTGGAATTCAAACCGTTCAATGACATTTTTGATTACTAATACTTCCTTGAAAGTAGAATGATAATGCTGCTGGTGTGGTTTGAATTGTCTACTCTGGTATCTGCATAGATGGCGTACCTTGTCCTCATCTTGTTCAAAAAGTACTGCACCCCAATGAGTGTCACTAGCATCCATCTGAAGAATGTGTTTCCCCAAAGAAGGAATCTTTAACGACTGTGTATAGAAGGATGCGCGCTTGAGACTTTTGACTACATTTATCTGCTTTTCAGACCACTCTGGAGGATTCTTCTTAAGCATCAAGGAAAGTGGAGTAGTGAAACGAGAAATGTTGGGAATGAAACAATGCATGTAATTGGCAATTCCCAAGAATTGTTGTATTTCTTTCTTGGTTGTGAGAACATCTAGGAATTTTTGCAATTCATTAGCAATATGAGGCTGAAGATCATACTTGCCATCAGCAATCACCATACCAAGAAAATCAATCCTTGTTTGTCCTAACTACATTTTCTTCTCAAAGTGCATGATACCATAAGTGTGGATGATATCAACAAAGTCACGAAGAAGACGTATATGAGATTCCTTATCTTTTGAAAAGAGAAGGATATCATCGATATAAATGAGACATGTATGCAGAAGGGGAGCAAAAATCTTCGTCATGGCTTTCTGAAACAGGGAAGGAGCGACTTTAAGTCCAAAAGGCATGACTGTCCTAAAATAAATAGTTGTGTCTTTTATGTAAAATAGGAGTGGACTAAATGGGAATTTGCCATTTCAATGTAATATCTCCCGTATCCTTTTTAAAAAGTCAACTATTGTAAGCTTATGTTTTGTCAAGAATTGTAGGCTACTTAATGTTAAAAAAAAAAACCACTAGTCAAAAGGTTAGTCTTGTATTTAATGTTTCCTTTATGAGTGGTTGTACCCCTTTTATCTATAAATAAAGCCTTTTACCTTCTCGGGGAGGAGGAGGAACTTTGTTGTAAACTTTGTAAACACTTTTGTTTATTTTTCTCACTCTTCTTTTCCATATTTTCTCTACACTTCCGTACTTTCTCTACACATCTTTACTATACTTCTTCCATGTTTCTTTCATATTTCTAAGTTTCCCTCAACCTCAAGGGTGATGTAATACTCTGATAAAGTTATAGATAGCAAAAGATCCCATATATGCTTTTAATTTATGTTTCTTAACATGTTTAATATTTCTGTTTTCATTTATGTTCTTGTTCTTCATTTCTGTACATGTTCTTCATTTATTTTCATGTTCTCCATTTATGTTGTTGTTTAATATTCACTAGCCCTTTTAGATGATGTTAGAAGTTGTGTGGGTGTACATGTGTGTGGGATAAAAGGAGGGCCTTGACCATCATTTCGACCGATCGTTGTGTTGATTGGTTTCGTTTAGGTCGACTATCATAGTTTTCCACATGCATAAACTCCATGAGTTTCTAACAGCATCTCTAAGGTCTAGTAATCCGTGTGCAGAGGATTACCTTCCATCGGATATTGGCTCCTTTAAGTTTTGGTTATGTTTTATTTTATGTTTAATATCTGGTCTTGCGCTATCCTTATCATTTGAGGTGATATTACACATCAAAGAGGTTGAACATATGCACATGGAATCCTCTTCAGCTTTATCTACGTTTACTGCTCCCATTAATACTAGCTTATCTAGATCTTCTTCTAAGGTAGATAGTTTGTATGAAATATCTTATATCCCAGAAAATCAAAAAATCCAAGACACTATTTCTCCCATTGTAAATCCTTATACAGCCTTTTCCAAGTCTTCGTCTTCTTTGTCTAAAACCTTTAAAACTCTTGTCCGACCTTCCAGAAAGCCAGTCAAAGAGTATGTCCAGACTAGTACTTTTGACAAGTGTCAAATTCCAGCCATAACCCAAGAACAATATGTTACTTTGGAAATCCCTTAAGAATCCATTACTCAATGGATCCATGACGGATATTCTCATGTACACTTTGGCGCTATCCAACTCGCTCTATATTATCATCGCAGAAAAGGACTCCCAGTCTCTGTTCAAATTGCATTATTGGACACCAGATTTGTCCAATATCAACATGCTTGTATAGGGACAGCACATAAAACTTTGAATGCTGGGACAATCACTATAACACTGTTTCCTAACTTCAACATGTCTCTCTCCGATGTTCATTGCTTCAAGGCTATTAAAGTTCAATTACAGATCGTTGGTGCAGATTTAAATCCAGGGAGTATTGCAGCTACTTTGCATTATCAAATGGTTTGGCGAATCCAAGACCATGCTCTTGATCTCGCTATCCCTACGACTACTGATGCACTGCTCCTTACTGTTGACTCTCATAATACTCCTCATTGCATCAATATTCCCAGGCAAATTTCCAGAGATGATTTGATTAACTTGTTACCCGACTCTTGGGTGACGAGTTACGAGTCTCTTAACAAAAAAGAAACTCTGGTGGTTTCTACAGAATCTACCATGCATGATAACAAGGATGGAACAACAACTATCAGATTTAAGTCTCCAGCAACTCCCAGTGCTCCACCTTTGAGTTTTCGACAAACTCAATTCATGATTACTCCGGTCATATCCACTACAGTAGTAGGGGTGATGCATGTTTCCTACAACATGTAATATGTAGCAAGTATACTAATTGGTCAAGTAATAAAGTGATGAGTGAGTATCGTTCCCACGAGGACTGCTAGCTAAGCACTAAGTATCCTACTGTTCTCAAGTTGGAGCAATCGACTTCTTTTGGATTAATGGGAGCAATTTTAATTAAAGAAAACAAAATCTGAAATTACTGACTAAAATTTAACTATGAAATGCGAGGTGAAAAAAATACGGATAAAATCAATTCAATTAAAAAGGCTAGGGTTTTGACTTCATTTAGACTTTATGGGTTAAACCTAAAAATTAAATTACATTCACATTCATATGCATTGGTTGTAAATTGAACTCACTAAGGTGTTAAACGTACCTTCTCAGGCTATGTTTTCCTATTCTACTGTATTAACTTTCCGCACCCAACAATTTGAAAGTTAACAATTCCAAACTCATTAAGCATAAGAATCCTACAATGATTTCATTAATTCTTGAATCTATCTCTAGCATCTAATACTATAATGGTGATTACCCAAGAAGTACTCAGTATCAGTGGCTGCAAACTGGAAAATGGTGTCTGAAGTGGGTTCGTCATCCATTGAAAACCAACTTTCAACATCATCATCAGAAAAATTGATATCTGTGAGCTGAGAAAGTTGTTGCATCATTTTGACTGACTGTTTGGGCTTGTTTGGTCAATTTTTGGCAAAATGACTCGGGCGGTTGCACAAATAACACCGATTAGACTGTTTGCCTTTGCGTTTCCTTTTCCGAAGAAACTTGCGGTTCTTGAAACGTCGAAATTTGCGTCGAGCCGGAGCATTAAGTGGAAAAACTTGATGCGTCTAGAATGAAACTTCTTCTTGGTAGGACAAGAACATGAGCGATCTGATTTGCATTTGATCTGCAAGTCTGGTCGTTGACAAACCTTTGTCAGCTGTTTAGAACGCTTCATATAATCGTCAAAAAATTGTTTTTGAGAACAGAGTTTTTCCAGAGCAAGAATAACAAACTGGTAAATTTTGCCAAGAGAAGTGGATCCAAGTTGTTTGTTCTGGGACTGCATAAGCTTGGTTGCTTCATGATTTAGGGATTCAGGAATTGATGCCAAAAAGGCTTGCTTCATATTAGGATCATCCATACCCCTAAGTATATGATATCTTTTTACCATCTCTTTGTAATGCCTGTCAAGATCTGTCTTTTTTAGAGAACAACATCGCATCTTAAAGTATTCTTCTCTGACCTGGTTCTCATAAAAGTGAGGTAATCCACAGAATTCATCATGTAGGAGATACAGGGCTTGGTTAATATCTGGCTAGTGATGGCAATGGGCCGGGCCGGGCCGGGCCGGGACGGGGTACCCCTTGGCCCAGGCCCAAGCCCGACCTGATGGCCCAGGCCCAAGCCCGGACCGAGCCCGCTGCGGGTATGATAAACAAAGCTCAGGCCCGGTCTGTCGGGCTTTTTAGGACCGCAGGCCCGGCCCAAGCCCGCATTTTTTTGCCATCATTTTTGCAGTGTAACAAAATTGTAGCTTCATGAATATAGATATAGTACTTGACCAAGTACTCCAATTTATCTGCCNACATTTTTCAATGCATTGAAGTTGGTAAGAAAACATGAGGGTGGTAGCATTTTCATCAATGGTACGTGTTTGAACAAGGGCATCGAATTCAGGAGGTACGTCTAGAGTATGGTTTGGTGAAGAGGATGATGAACAGGAACTGGACTAGGTTAATGGTTAGAACATGAAACATGGAAGAGGTTTGGATCTAGGGTTCATGAAACCAACTTGTTTAGTTTTAGGTCTGGATAAATAATCTGCAATGGTGTTGGTATGACCTTTGATATGCTGGACGGTGAAGGAATATTCACTGAACCATTCTGCCCAGCGAAGTAATTGCTGATGTGGAACCTTTTTCTTATGGAAACGAAGCATTTGATCAAAAGACTTCATATCAGTTTCAACAAAGAAACGATGTCCAACAAGGTGGAATTCAAACCTTTCAATGGCATTTTTTACTGCTAGTACTTCCTTGAAAGTGGAACGATAATGCTGCTGGTATGGTTTGAATTGTCCACTCTGGTATCTGCACAAATGTCGTATCTTGTCTTCATCTTGTTCAAAAAGCACTGCACCCCAATGAGTGTCACTAGCATCCGTCTGAAGAATGCGTTTCTCCGAAGAAGGAATCTTCAACTGCTGTGTATGGAAGGATGAGCGCTTGAGACTCTTGACTGCATTTGTCTGCTTTTCAGACCATTCTGGAGGATTCTTTTTAAGCATCTGGGAAAGTAGAGTAGTGAAACGAGAAATGTTGGGAATGAAACAGCGCATGTAATTGGCAATTCCCAAGAATTATTGTATTTCTTTCTTGGTTGTGAAAACATCTGGGAATTTTTGCAATTCATTAGCAATATGAGGTTGAAGATCATACCTGCCATCAGCAATCACCATACCAAGAAAATCAATCTTTGTTTGTCCCAACTGCATTTTCTTCTCAGAGAGCATGATACCATAAGTGTGGATGATATCAGCAAAGTCACGAAGAAGACGTATATGAGATTCCTCATCTTTTGAAAAAAGAAGGATATCATCAATATAAATAAGACATGTATGTAGAAGGGGAGCAAAAATCTTCGTCATGGCTTTCTGAAACAGGGAAGAGCGACTTTAAGTCCAAAAGGCATGACTGTCCACTGATAGTGTTGATTGGNAAATGTCGAGCATGATTGTTGACCTAATAAGAATGCAAAATATACATTAAAGATAATAAGACAAATACGTTAAAGAAATAAAAAATATATATTAAAGACAATTAGACAAATATGTTAAAGAAATCAAATTTCGATATAATCACCTTTTATGTCCGCCCATAACCAATTTTGAGCACACATCAATGCTCCTAATGTATCTAAATGAAGTTTGTTGCGATGTGGGCTTACTACCTTCCCACTCGTGCTAAATATAGACTCAGAAGCAACTGTGGAGACAGGAATAGCAAGGATGTCTCGAGCAATAGAAGAGAGGATTGGATATTTAGGCCCAGTTGCCTTCCACCAAACTAATATGTCAAAGTTAGGAGTCCCAGGCAAAAGTTTCTCCTCTAAATAAAAATCCAGTTCTGACTTGCCTTCAACAACATTTAATTCTTGGGCAATGTACATCTCAAAGTCACTAACGGACCCATCATCCTCACTACAAGGAATATTAGTCTGAAAAGAAGGTGCTGCATTGGGAAGAGGTTGACTACTTCCTTGCTTAGATTGGTACTGATTAAATAAATCTGATAATAATCCTTGAATTCTCATAATATGATATTTACCATCAACTCCATAGATCCGAGGAAAA
Source organism: Pistacia vera (assembly GCF_008641045.1). Taxonomy (NCBI): domain Eukaryota; kingdom Viridiplantae; phylum Streptophyta; class Magnoliopsida; order Sapindales; family Anacardiaceae; genus Pistacia; species Pistacia vera. The sequence goes on along the minus strand of NW_022196060.1, from coordinate 75,796 downwards.
AAATAATCTAACGATTTCATTTTGTATCTAGGATCTAAAAGACTCGCTACCCCCAAGATACCGTGAATCACATCCCAATACTTGTTAAATTTTTCAAGCATTTTTGTTGCCATATTCCTTATCAAATCATTCCCACATCTAAGCCAGTTAGACAATGCAATTCTAATTTCACAAATTTTTGGGAAATAAATATTAGATGTCGGATATTTTGTTCTAGAGAACAAGTTTGTGGCAACATAAAATATTTTCAACTTTGAACAAACTTGTTCTGCCAACTCCCATTCCTCCTCAGTTGGCAAATATCTATATTGTGGCTCACGAAGCTTTAAATGAAAAAACACATCTTTGTAAATGAAAGCAGTTTCAAGCATTAAATAAGTTGAGTTCCAGCGAGTCTTACAGTCAAGAGCAAACTTCTTTGTACTTTCAATGCCGTCTTGACGTGCTGCTTCAACAAATTTTTGCTCTCTTTTAGGAGATGCTGACCAATAAGCAACACTCTCACGGATTCTTGCAATTGCTTGTCCAATCACCGATAATCCATCTTGAACAATTAGATTCAGAATATGCGCACAACAATGCATATGAAACAATGAACCACGTAGCATAAGTGAGGCACTTGGAAGTTCGTTCAAGATATCTTCAACAACTGCATCATTGGTGGAGCAGTTATCAAGCGTCAATGTCGACAACTTTCTATCAATATTCCACTCATAAAAGCAGTCCATCAATGCTGCAGCAAGCACATCTCTAGTATGTGGGCAAGGTACATACACAAATCTACAACATTAATTATACATAAAACATATTATTAATATAGCTACAAAGTATTACAAAATAAGAATGATAAAACCTTAAAAAATAATACCTTATGAGTCGACTTTGTAAGACCCAGTTGTTGTCGATAAAGTGTGCTGTGATTGTCATATATCCTTTCTTTTGATTGCTGGCAGTCCACAAATCCGAAGTGATAGCAATCCTACTGCGGTTTTTGTTTAACAATTTCATTGTCTTCTCTTTCTCTACATCATACATCTTGAATATGTCTTTCTTAATAGTGTTTCTACTCACAACCTTAAACAACGGTTGTATGTTGTTACAAAATTTTCTAAACCCGTAATGATCAACCATGCTCAAAGAATATTCATGTAGAACAATCATCATTACTAGGTCCTTCCTCACCGACTCTTGATCAAGCTGATGCGAAGTTAAGGTCATTTGTGACTTTGAACTTGAATCCTCTCCCGGGGTCATCGACAGAATCTTCTGTGATACATCTCCATACTTTCGCCTTGGAAAAAATTTAATATGTACATGCAAGTGCCTTGTCCCATTTTTGGAATCACCAGCAAGTTGTTTACGACAATGGTTACACTCTGCTTTATCCTTGCCATCAACTTTAACTTTCTTGAAATAATGCCATACAACTGATTTTGTCCTTACAGTATTGCTGCAACTGTCAACATCATTAAAGGGGGCATTTTCTTCATGTGTTTCTTCCTCAGTATCAGCAATCGGGGATTGACTTTGATTACTTCCAATCAGATCCGGAGTTGACAATTTTTTCGATGAGTCAGAAGGTAGATTCATCTCCTCGTCTAAGCTTTTTCGTTTACCAAGTAAAGAAGTTTGAATTGACATGTTAAAACCTAAAAAAAAATGAACAAAAAGTATGAACATCAAATAACATTACAAAATAAAATTAAAAGAGATGATATGTCATATTAATTTGTTAAAAAATAATATTTATCAGTAAAGTGGTTAGCTTTAGACTTTAATGAATTGCATGGCCTACAATGTCCCAATTGTCAATTATTTAAAGTATGGACAATTTTAATAATCAAATAACATTGGAATTTATATAAGTCATATAATATGTTTAGCCAACAGCACATATGAAATTGCACCAAGAAGCAACAAATTCTTCGTCAAAGATTGAACTGCCTAAAAAAGAATAACAAGAAAACCAAGCAGAGAATTCAAATTCAAACAAACAAAACAGAATCTGATTTATTTCGTTAATAATTGTAAGCGACGAAATTCACGACAAGATAAAATTAAAAGACTGAAATTATTAATCTGATAATCAAAGTAATTCAGCAAAAGAATCAACAAAAGTTAAAGGAGGTCTTACACGCTGAAACCATGGGAGAAACTGAAGAAAGAAAGGATGATTTTGTGAAAAACATCAATCAAAGATAGAAATTGGCGAGTCTGTTAATTAGATGTTTGTTCATATTATTGACCACCAACTAAAGAGTCTAACATTCAGCAAGCTACTTCAAGTGAAAATTTGGGGAAATATAACTTCAAGTTAACAAAAGAGCTAAAACTTGAGAAATATAAAGAAATTGAGTAACTTTAAGCTCATTTAATGCAAAGTACAAAGTGTACAAGATATCAAACAAAATATCAGCAATGATAAATATTTGAAGCGTATTTTAATTCCTTGTAAACCTCAGAAGAGCAAAATGGAACGACTTCTCAGTTACTCAGAGTTACACAGAATTTGCTTCTTCTTTATTATTCACATCAGATGCACACAATAGTAAACATGATGTAATCAAAACCGTCCATTCTTTGAGCTTAAAATAGCAAAATACACAACAGATTCATTACAAAATGCAGCCGCACTGGGATACTACCTTGAAAAAAAGTACTTTCTCTTCCACCAATTTATATGTAAATAAAAGCAGCCAAACTCTATAGAAGCCACATCTGATGGCTCCTGTGTCCCAAATTAATATATTATTTTTTATTTTAATGCTCATCCAAAAGTCCAGAGGAACAATGATTAAAAAAAAAAAAAAGAGTCAAAAGTCTTACCTATCTAAGCATGCGGCGGCGACGGAGATGCAGTTGCAGAACGGAAAACGGAGAGAGAGATATGTTAGCTGTTAGGAAGGGCAGCAGGTGGAGAGAGTTTAGGAATGGGATGAGAAAATTGAGAATTGAGGTTAGGGTTTGGGAAAAATAGTTATATATACTTAGGATAATACTGTAATTAAATATATAGTATAAGGGTATATTAGTAAAATTGATACTAAAACTGGCGGGCCGGGCCGGGTCGGGCCAGGCCGAGACTGAAGATATACCCATGCCCGGCCCGTACCCATGGTCGGGCCTTAAAATCAAGCCCAGGCCCAAGCCCGTCACCCATGGGTAAAGCCCACCCTTTTCGGGCCGGGCCGGGCCAGGCCGGGTACCCAAAAATCTCGGGCCCATTGCCATCTCTAGATACATTAGATGAAAGACGGGATGGTGTGCCATAAGAAGTTGTTAAACATCGTGAGGAGGTTACTCCACAATTTGTGGATCAAAGTGAACCACCTCAAGTAACATAGGAGCTACGTAGGTCTAGAAGAGTATGTCATGAGCCCAAGAGATATGGTCTTCTCGTGACTAAGATAGCAACGTATTGGTCTACAAGGACAATGAACCTAGAACCTACGATGATGGTATATCGGATCCAGATTTTGTTAAATGGCTTGAAGCCATGAAATTCGTGACGGACTCCATGTATTAGAACCAAGTGTGGTCTCTAGTGGATCCACCTAAAGGGGTAAAACCCATAGGGTGTAAATTGGTCTTCAAGAAGAAGACTGACATGGATGGCAAGGTGTCTACTTATAAGACACGACTGGTTGCCAAAGTTTTCAAACAAATTCATGGCATTGACTATAAGAAACATTTTCACCTGTTGCCTTGATTAAGTCTATCCAGATTATGCTTACAATTGTTGTGTATCACAACTATGAGATTTGGAAGATGGATGTCAAAACAGCTTTCCTGAATGAAAGCCTTAAAGAGGATGTGTATATGACACAACCCAATGGTTTCGTTCTTGATGGACAAGCTGATAAGATATGCAAGTTGCGAAGGTCCATTTATGGACTCAAGCAAGCTTCAAGGAGCTGGAACATTCATTTTGACGAAGTCATAAAAGAATTTGGTTTCATCAAGAACAAAGACGAGCCTTGTGTTTACAAGAAAGTAAGTGGGAGCGTAGTGGTATTCTTGGTGTTGTATGTCGATGACATACCTCTAATCGGGAATGATATACTAAACTTGCAGTCAGTAAAAACTTGGTTATCCAAGTGAATCTCCATGAAAGACTTAGGAGAACCATCCTACATCCTCGGAATAAAGATCTATCATGATAGATCACGTAGGTTGCTTGGCCTAAGTCAGAGTATATATATAGACAAGGTACTTAAGAGATTTAGTATGGAAGAATCCAAGAAGGGATTTCTTCTGATGCCACATGGTGTCTATCTCTCTAAGGATATGTGTCCTAAAACACATGATGAGAGAGATAGAATGAAGAGGATCCCATATGCGTTAGCAATCTAATCCATCATGTATGCCATGTTATGTACTCGGGTTGATGTCTCATATGCATTAAGCACTTGTAGTAGATATCAATCGGATCCAGGTGAGTGATATTGAATAGCTGTCAAGAACATCCTTAAGTACCTAAAAAAGACTAAGGATATATTTTTGGTTTATGGAGGAGAAGATGAGCTCATTGTAAGATGATACAGTGATGTTAGTTTCCAAACGGATAAAGATGATTATCACTCGCAGTCTAGGTTTGTATTTTGTCTCAATAGAGCTACAGTGAGCTAGAAGAGCTCTAAGCAAATTACTGTAGCAAACTTTACAATGGAGGCTGAGTATATCGCATTATCCTATGTGGCCAAGGAGGGGTCTAGATTATGAAGTTCGTCACCGAACTTGGTGTGGTTTCCACGATTGTTGATCCAATAGATGTATATTGCAACAATAATGGAGCAATAGCTCAAGCAAAGGAACCATGGTCTCACCGGAAGTCTAGACACATACTTACGCAATTTCATCTCATCAAAGAAATGGTTGAGAGGAAAAATCTGTAGATTTGCAAAGTACATACTGATGACAATCTTGCAGATCCACTAACTAAGCCTTTGTCGCAGCAGAAGCATGAAAATCACTTAAGGTTATTCGATATTAAATATTTGAGTGATTGCCTATAGTGCAAGTGGGAGATTGTTAGAGTAGATGCTTAGAGCCAATCCATTTTGTAAATGTTGAATCTTCTAATAAGGGCATTTACATAATCTCATTGTACAATTGAATTTGCTGAGGTTACTGCCTCTATTTAATTTCATATAGAAATTAAATTAGTAAGATTTTATATTTAAATATATATCAATGTATATATATTTTATATTTAAATATTTAAATATAATACATATTATTTTATATTAATATTAATATTTATTAATATTAATTTTGATAACATGGAATTCAAATTTAATTTTCAAATTTGAATTGAATTGCTTTGTTTGGTATTGGAATATTGCTAATCTTTAGTATGGAATAAGTAGATTGCTATTCCATATTAGATTAGGTTTTTAGTGTGCACTATTTAAGTGCAACTAATAATTAAATGAGATAACCCTTTTTACAAAATAAAAGAAACCCTAGCCGCCACCCTCTTCTCTCTCTTTCACGTTCTCTCTCTAGGTGGAGAAGAGAATTTCTCCAAGAAAAATTTAGCATCCTTGATCTTTGAGTTCTTGCTAGCACTTGAGACCGCAAGGCAATCACCCATCCTGTCTTCATGTGGATACCCATCGAAGTGCACTCTTGGCTTAGAGTAGGAGCGACGCATCGTAAGAAGGAGCCCCAAACGTAGGTATACTTTTGGATTTTTACTTCTTATACAAATAACGTAAATTTGGTATAAGTTCCTTGGCATCTATGTTGTTGTGTGGGGATTTTTTTTTTTTTTTTTTTGGGTAAACCCCACTAGTGACTAACATGTTGAAGCTATCTGGCCTGGGAATGATGAGTTTGAACTGGTGGACAACAACTACCTTCCTTGTAGATGTTACATCTTAAACCTACAATCTCAAACTTGTGACTGTGGCAGATGACAACTTTCTGGAGTCCCTTGTGTGCATGCAGTCTGTTGTTTGCTTTTTAGAAACATTGGGAATATGAAGGATTATATGGACTCTTCATTGAGGATCACTTCATACATGAAAGCATATGTTGATCACATTCACCCCATACCTGACCCACTTAGTTGGCCTAACTTGTTTAGGGGTAGGCAGTTGAACCCGCCTATCAAACATAGCAAGGTTAGGAGACCCAAAAATGCTAGAAAAAAGGATGCTGATGACGAACCAAGGAGGACCAAAGGTGCAACACTGAGGTGTGGGATCTATCGAACTCTAGGACATAATAGGAGGAAATGCCCCACAAAATCATCCAAGCAACAAGAAGCAAAGGGTATTTCAAAACTTTTATTTAACATGATTAGTATTGTTTTTGTAACAGAATTTGTTTGCATTAACATTTGTTTTCTTTGCTTTGTTTAGAGAAGAGAAGCTTTATCAGCCCTAACAAGTCAGACAGGTCAACATTGAAGCAAGATTTCTAACATTACACAACTGTCAAGGGTAACAGGATAGTGTAACATCAGTCCATCAAATTTTTAAATTGTTACATTGCTTCAAACTGTCAGGGGCAACCCTTTAAATTGATTTTATGATTTTTTTTCAAGTACTTAAGGAGTGTGGAGTTGAAGCATGGTTTTTTGGTGTGATAAAACTATATAAGAATATGTTGGTTTTTTGGATGTGTGGAGTTGAACCATGCTGTTGTATTTTGGTGAAAGTTACTACTATAGTATTTTGGTGAAATTTGGGGAAGCAATATATAGTACTTTGTTTGTTATTAAAAGTGTGCAAATATGGTGTGATAAACTGTACAGATAACAACTAATTTAGGTTTTCTATTGTAAATGTTGTCACTGATTTAGGACTACTGCGGTGGGTTTTTTGACATAATATGTAGCATTAATTTCCTATTTTGGGCTGTTGATCATCACATTTCAATGCCAAATTATGTATTTTTCATATATATGTTTAATGCAAAAGTTTTTAACTCAGTATGTATGGTTGTAGTATGATCTCTGATGTTGGTTTTGTGTAGGATGTGTTTGTGTTCAAACTTAAACTTTCCAGGATGTATGCCAATTTTTAAGAAAATTTACTTTGCCATTATGTAGTTAAACCCTCAACATTCAAACAATTATTGCTGAACTTTCAAATGGTTTAGGGGCATTAGGGTAATTTCATTATATTTAAAAAAATGCAAAGTCATCATTGGAAAATAAACTAAGTATTGGGGCCTTTTGGTTTTTTACACGTCTATTTAGTTTTTTATTTGCCAAATTCAAAGGTTCAAGGGTATTTCAGTCATTAACACTCGCTATCATTGTGTCAAATCCACCAGTTATTAATAGTGTTATTTTAAGAGTGGCAAAACGGAATAAATTTAACTAGAGGTACCAACTTGGGATTTCCCTAAACCTCGGGTAGGATTATGTCGTTTGCTCTTTAAGTTATAAACTTAGAGTAATATTGTACATTTTAAGCTAATTAGTAGTATTTCAAAATTTGTATGTCAAATTATATATCATCTTAATTACATGATTTATATATCCAAATATTTGATATATGCAGACATGGATAGGGTGGGCAAGATTTTAGGATAGAATTAGAACTCGTAGAGACCCTAGTTGTCGGTTCTGATTCTAAATTTGGTGCAATTGGTAGCTAGGACTAAAAAACTAGGTTGTGGGCAGCAAGTGGTGTGTAGGCTAGAAGAGGAAGAAGGTGGGGGAGTTGGGAAGCACTTGGTGACCGAAAAAATCAAACACACAAACAGTCCAAAACCCAAATCCACAACCAATTCCAACAAACAACCTTCAATCGAATTAAAACCAATTCATCATTCAAGTGAAACCATAGGTGGAGGAGGGTGGCGATCGGTGGGCTACCGAGGTTGGGTTTGTTGAGGTTTTAGGAAAGGGATACCAGTGAATTGATTGTTGGTGATGGGGGTGTGTAATGCTTTCTTTCTAGCTAGTATACTTGTAAAATAATCAATAAAACTCACTAAAAATATATATAAAAAAATACACATATAAACGAGTAATAAAGTATGGGCCTATGTTTAATTTTTCTTTATTTACAAAATATTCTCAAAATAGCAACTTTACAGTGTAGCCCAACCTTTCCACTGTGTGACGTTCCGAGTGACTGCAACTCACCTATTACCTACAAAAACATTGAAAACAACGGAGTGAGCACTAATTGCCCAGTAAGTAAACCCGCTATGCTACCCTTCTCTCTCCGTTGCTTAAAACCTGAATTTTCTTTCCTTACAACTCATTTCCTGAGTATTCTCTATTCTTTCTCTATTCTTCTCTCTGTTCTTTCTCTGTTTTGCTCATTGTTTTTCTCTCAATTTTCTAATTTTTTCACTATTCACGATAATGAGCATGGTATTATGCATTTTCATTATGCAAATGCACAAATGAATTTTCATGATGCAAATGCACAAATGCATAAATTATGCATTTTCTTTCTATTTTTCTCATTCTGTTTTCTGTTTCTTATCCTTTATTTATTTCTTTCTTTTCTAGTCTTTCTTTTCTTTCTTTCTATTCCTTCTTTCTTTTCTATTCTTTCTTTCTTTCTTTTCTATTCTTTCTTTCTTTCTTTCTTTCTATTCTTTCTTTTCTTGCTGATCGGACTCAGTTGAGGCATGGATTTGGAGCCTTGGCCGTGTGAGTGAATTCTCTAACTCTGGGTACAGTCGTCACCCACATGCACTTCTAATAGACTGTACAATTATTCTTTCTGAATTCTGAGGCCGCCCACTAAAGGCGGCGTGCATATGAGACTATGTCACTCATGGGCTCCCCATTGCAACAACCTTCTCTTCTTTTTATCTTTTTACACTTTTTTAACTAAAATTTCAGATTTGAATATCTTTGATATTCTCATTTCTTTCTATTTTCTTTTTAACATATTTTACTGCTTTTTCATCCTCTTATGAAGATGTATGCATGTAGATGGTTTCATGCTTATAATTCTTTCTAAATGCAAATGTTTAAATGCAAGGATGCCATGTAGCATAAAAATAAGTTTCTCTCTACCATCTACAAACTCATATCAATTCATAAATGAATTAAACTCATGCATACACTTCTTTTGGACATTTGATCAAACATATTGCATGCATAATCAATATCTAATTTGACTACAATTCTACCTCTTTCTCAAGCCACCAATATTTGGAGTAAAACTCCCTTAAACAATTACCAAACCTGTCCAAAACAATACACTCCCAAAAGTTCTATTCAACTCTTTCTAACTTCAACCAAACTTCAATTAATCATCATACAACCAAAACCACTTCTCATGGCTAAATTCTATTAATCAATAATCATCAAACTCATCAATTTCATCAACAATTCTCAAAATCATAAGCATATACATATATGTAAAATCTCTACACACTTGATTTCTCGAATCATAACTTGGGTGTGATTTACTTACCTTTGATATGAGCAATCCAACCCTTTAAGACTCTTCTTTGATCAAACTCTCTTCTTCTTAAATCCTATGAGCACAAACCATCAAAATTCAACACTTTAAAAATGAAAAATCACTTCTTAGTGCAAGGATCTTACCTAAAGTTGCTTGGGATTGAAAATCCACTCAAAAATACCCAAAGCCTATGAATTTCCTTTGAAGAAGAATTGAAGAATTTGAGAGAATATGGAGGTGAAAGTGGCGTGCAAACGGGTAAGAGTGGCTAGGGTTTCACTCTTCAATTTGATATAACATAAAAAATATATATTAGTTTCCCATTTTGCCCTTGCACTTTCTTTAAAATTCCATCTATGTCCCTTAGTCAATTACCATAATGCCCTCATTTTTATTGCATTCTCCATGAAATTCTATCTCTTTTCACTCCCCACTTTTTCAACTAATTTTGAGTGAAAAGACCATTTTACCCTTAATGCAAGTTTAAGGCATTTTCTTCACATTTTCTCAAAATAACTTTAGCAAAAATCAACTAAAGGTATAAGAGCATAAATTAAATTACGTACCTCTATGTGGGCATTACAGGGTGATTTGCAATGACGGAATTGACCAAAAAAGGCTTGAATCGCACAAGCCAAATAGTGGGTGGTGGCCGGCAAATGGCAGGGCGAACGGGTACGGGGTGAAAGGGGTGGTTAAAGGGAGTATGATGGTGGTGTCAAGGGTGGTCGACGCCGTTGCAAATAGGCCGATTTGGCCTGAGGTGACAACAACATTTCTCATTTTTTAAACAGACTATAGGGTACATTTGTAATTTTTGTAAACAAATGTGGGTGTATTGTAATTTTCAAAGGGTTTATTTGTCATTTTTGTAAGTAATAGGGGTTTATTTGTTATTTTTATGGGTACTCAGAATCGAAACCGGGACCTGTTTTTAAGGTCTGGGTTCCAAATATTTAGGATTTTGGTTCCAAATCCCAGGAACTGGCCGATTTCAGATCTGGTTCTGGTTCCTTGGAATTTTGGCGAGTACTCGAACCTGCACACCCCTAGATAGGGATATTCGAATTCATAATTAATATATTCTTTCGAATAAACAGAGAGATGAAGTAGTTTTATGGTTAAGTCAATAATGAAACGCCTTATAAACATCTTGCATTTACATGTAAATTTCTGACTTCTAATGCCTTGTTTTCGTTGGGACAGAGATCAACCGTAAACGTGCTACAATTTCAATGACAACTCGTATTTATCAAATCGGACCTACAAATTGATCTCTCTGGCTTCATGCCAAAGACTTGATTGGGAGACTTTTGTCATCTCAAGCCTAGTTATCAAAGTCGTCAAAATTCTTAATATTAATGATCAAAATCCTTGGGTTCCTTCACTAGTGAATGAGTTATTAGTCTTCGGCGTGATGTGATTCTCGTATTTTTTCCTTGTCAGGTGCATGCTCCTGTCTAATCAACCCTTTCTTCGGGAATTTTCGGATGTCATGCCATAAAATTGATTGTGATTGAATAAGGTTTTAACTAATAGCTGTTAAAGAGAAGAGCTAAATAAAGAAGAAAATTTCTTCATTATATTTGAATTAGATGACGATATAAGTAAATGGAATAAAAGTTTACATGAATTTCTTGACTGAGTCTTCGCAAATATAGATTCAAAAAAGGTTTCACAATTATCAAAAGCACATATAGCTTAACTTGTTACATAGAGGACAACAATATTGTTTCTTCAATTACATTATAAATCAAAATCCTAAAGGTCCCACGTAACCTTCATCCCAGGGGTGGCAATTATAGGGTAGGAGACTTTCACCTCTAGCCGCTGCCTCGATGTAACATCCCTCTAGCCCTAATCCCCAAAAGAGGAATGCAATACTCGCCCGGCCGCGCCCCTAACCCCATATCTGAAAATATATTGTAAATTCATATCACTGCTTCTTCATCTTCATAATGTACGAATCATCAAAAATATAGAATCCGAACAAACAAGCAAAACGAAAATAAACCCTGAATTAAAAAAAAAAAAAAAAAGGTGTCAAGGTGGAAAAACAAAATTAAAATAAAACTTCTGAACCATGAAAAGAAAGAAAAAAACAAAATTTCTTCTTCAATTTCAAATGGTTTGGTGACAAAGAAGTTGACAAAATGGGCCAGTTGAGATTGACGTTTATAAATATACAATAATAATATATCTATTTTATTTTTATTTATTTAATAAATTATATATCTTCAGGGGCCACATTTACACTTGTCATTGTTTTATTTGTTTTAATTGATTCTTATCCTCAAGAAGATCATGGGCCAGAGCTGCTTCTTTTAGGTTTGCTTGATCCACGTCTTTCCAATATTGCCATTGATTTTCCAATATTCTGTCTCCAGCCTCCACTCTCCTACACTATAAATATCCTTACAAACTACATGCTTTGATATTCTTCAGATCACTAGAGCTTCATTTCCTTTCAAGTTGCTATTCTTGTTTTTTATTTGTGTGAATCTTAAGAAAATTATGGGGCGCCGCAGCAACTCATCAAGAATTGAGCGAAATATGAAGGAGAGAAATCGAAGAATGCACATGAAAGATCACCTTCGCCGGCTTGCTTGTGTCATTCCTCCTCAAACCTCCAAGGTTAATTAATTCTCTTTAACAAAATATTATTCTTAGTCTACATTCATATTCTTCTATCTAGCGTGAAATAATGCTGTTTGTATATTTTTGTAGTTATCAGTACTTGAAATATTGAATCAAGCCACAAATTATATAAAGCAGTTGCAAGAGAATAAAGAACGTCTTAAAAGAAGGAAAGCGCAGTTGAAAGGAGAGGAAACAACATGTAATACTAGTACTGATAACATGACTGTAATCCCAGAGTTACGTACGATAATGAACATCAAACATTTTGATGATTCGACTTTGGAAGTGAATTTGATTAGTCGGTTGGATAAAAACTTTATGTTATATGAAATAATAAGTGTGCTTCAGGAAGAAGCAGCGGAAGTTATTCATGCCTCACAGATTCATGCCGATGATAAATTCATCTTCATAATTAGGTCCAAGGTATTGAATTGTGTTTGTTGCATTTATCAACTATTTGCTTTATATAAAACTAGTTGGTTATGCTAAAAACTTTTCAATATTATTGATTGCAGGCCATAAGTACCAGAGTTGGTTTTGAAACTTCAAGGATTGATGAGAAACTGAGGGAACTGGTTCTCTGAATATTTCAGAACATGGTTTTACTTCGGCTAGATCATAGTCATGAAGAAATTAATTAGATTTATATATCAACAAATAAAATAGTACCTAGCATCATTCGTCATGTATTTGTCATATCTTATACAAACTAAGATTATAAAGTTCATTTCTAGTTGCAATTAAAGTTCATTTTATTAATATTGTTTAATTGATAATATTGAGAAAGCAAGTATATGGAGAGACAAAATAAATGGGTATAATTGTCATGCAAGAACAATCTATATAAATAATGCTCGTCATATGAAAACTTTTAAAATAGGAAATACTTTTTTATCTTTTGAAATATAGGATAATAAGAGTTAAAAAAAAGGGCAGATAATCACAAACTTTTTCGCCAATAATAATCCTATATAAAGAATGATCATCATATGAAAACTCTTATTTTGGGTGGCCATACAAGAGAAAATCATGTTTTATAATGGGGTAATTATACTTTTACAATTATTTTATGGGACGCCACATGCTGGCTTGGGGTGGCCATCGCCACCCCAGGCCTGCATGTGGCTCCGCCTCTACCCCTCACTTCAAATCCTGGCTCCGCCTAGCATTTTCTCTTGTTAGAGAGAAGATGACACCATTTATCTTTTATCTTCTCGGCATTCTTCAAAATAACTTTTTACTGTTCTTAGGATACATTAGATGAAAGACGGGATGGGTGGCCATAAGAAGTTGTTAAACATCGTGAGGAGGTTACTCACACATTTGTGGATCAAAGTGAACCACCTCAAGTAACATAGGAGTTACGTAGGTCTAGAGAGTAGTCATGAGCCCAAGAGATATGGTTTCTCGTGACTAAGATAGCAACGTATTGGTCTACAAGACAATGAACTAGACCTACGATGATGTATATCCGATCCAGATTTTGTTAAATGGCTTGAAGCCATGAAATTCTGACGGATCCAGTGATTAGAACCAAGTGTGGTCTCTAGTGGATCCACCTAAGGGGTAAAACCCATAGGGTGTAAATGGTCTTCAAGAAGAAGACTGACATGGATGGCAAGGTCTTACTTAAAGACACGACTGGTTGCCAAAGTTTTCAAACAAATTCATGGCATTGACTATAAGAAACATTTCACCTGTTGCCTTGATTAAGTCTATCCAGATTATGCTTACAATTGTTGTGGATCACAACTATGAGATTTGGAAGATGGATGTCAAAACAGCTTTCCTGATGAAAACTTAAAGGATGTGTATATGACACAATCCGATGGTTTCGTCTTGTGGACAAGCTGATAAGATATGCAAGTTGCGAAGGTCCATTTAGGACTCAAGCAAGCTTCAAGGAGTGGAACATTTTGACGAAGTCATAAAAGAATTTGGTTCATAGAACAAAGACGAGCCTGTGTTTACAAAAAGTAAGTGGGCGTAGTGGTACTTGGGTTGTATGTCGGACATACCTCTAATCGGGAATGTATACTACAAACTTGCAGTCAGTAAAGACTTGGTTATCCAAGTGATCTCCATGAAAGACTTAGGAGAACCACCTACATCCTCGGAATAAAGATCTATCTGATAGATCACGTAGGTTGCTTGGCCTAAGTCAGAGTATATATATAGACAAGTACTAAAGGATTCAGTATGGAAGAATCAAGAAGGGTTTCTTCTGATGCCACATGGTGTCTATCTCTCTAAGGATATTGTCTTAAAACACATGATGAAGAGATAGAATGAAGAGGATCCCATATGCGTTAGCAATCTATCCATCATGTATGCCATGTTTGTACTGGATTGATGTCTCAATGCATTAGCACTTGTAGTAGAATCAATCGGATCCAGGTGAGGAGATTGATAGCTGTCAAGAACATCCTTAAGTACCTAAAAAGACTAAGGATAGATTTTGGTTTATGGAGGGAAGATGAGCTCATTGTAAGATGATACAGTGATGTTAGTTTCCAAACGGATAAAGATGATTATCATCGCATCTGGTGTATTTTGTCTCAATAGAGCTACAGTGAGCTAGAAGAGCTCTAAGCAAATTACTGTAGCAAATTACAATGGAGACTGAGTATATCGCATTATCCTATGTGGCCAAGGAGGGGTTAGATTATGAAGTTCGTCACCGAACTTGGTGGGTCCACGATTGTTGATCCAATAGATGTATATTGCACAATAATGGAGCAATAGCTCAAGCAAAGGAACCATGGTCTCACCGAAGTCTAGACACATACTTACGCAATTTCATTCATCAAAGAAATGGTTGGAGGAAAAATCTGTAGATTTGCAAAGTACATACTATGACAATCTTGCAGATCCACTAACTAAGCCTTTGTCGCAGCAGAAGCATGAAAATCCTTAAGGTTATTCTGATATTAATATTTGAGTGATTGCCTATAGTGCAAGTGGAGATTGTTAGAGTAGATGCTTAGGGCCAATCCATTTTGTAAATGTTGAATCTTCTAATAAGGGCCTTTACATAATCTCATTGTACAATTGAATGTGCTGGTTATGTCTTATTTAATTTCATTAGAAATTAAATTAGTAAGATTTTATATTTAAATATATATATCAGTATATATATTTTTATTTAAATATTTAATATAATACTATTATTTATATTAATTTAATATTATTAATATTAATTGAAACAGGAATTCAAATTAATTTCAAATTTGAATTGATTGCTTTTGTTGGTATTGGAATATTGCTAATCTTAGTATGGAATAAGTAGATTGCTATTCCATATTGATTAGGTTTTTAGTGTGCACTATTAAGTGCAACTATAATTAAATGAGATAACCCTTTTTACAAAATAAAAGAAACCTAGCCGCCACCCCTTCTCTCTCTTTCACGTTCCTCTCTAGGTGAGAAGAGAATTTCTCCAGAAAAATTAGCATCCTTGATCTTTGAGTTTGCTAGCACTTGAGACCGCAAGGCAATCACCCATCCTGTCTTATGTGGATACCCATCGAAGTGCACTCTTGGCTTAGAGTAGGAGCGAGCATCGTAAGAAGGAGCCCCAAACGTAGGTATACTTTTGGATTTTTACTTCTTATACAAATAACGTAAATTTGGTATAAGTTCCTTGGCATCTATGTTGTTGTGTGGGGATTTTTTTTTTTTTTTTTTTTGGGAACCCCACTAGTGACTAACATGTTGAAGCTATCTGGCCTGGGAAGATGAGTTTGAACTGGGACAACAACTACCTTCCTTGTAGATGTTACATCTTAAATACAATCTCAAACTTGTGACTGTGGCAGATGACAACTTTCTGGAGTCCCTGTGTGCATGCAGTCTGTTGTTTGCTTTTTAGAAACATTGGGAATATGAAGGATATATGACTTGTCATTGAGATCACATTCACTCATATCCAGCATGATAGTTGATGACACTTAGTAATAGTAGACACTTATGGCTGCTATTCGTTCACCCCTGACGATGACGACATAGCATCAACATAGCAAGGTTGGAGACCCAAAAATGCTAGAAAAAAGGAGCTGATGCGAACCAAGGAGGACCAAAGGTGCAACACTGAGGTGTGGGATCTATCGAACTCTAGGACAAAAGGAGGAAATGCCCCACAAAATCATCCAAGCAACAAGAAGCAAAGGGTATTTCAAAACTTTTATTTAACATGATTAGTATTGTTTTTGTAACAGAATTGTTTGCATTAACATTGTTTTCTTTGCTTTGTTTAGAGAAGAGAAGCTTATCAGCCCTAACAGTCAGACAGGTCAACATTGAAGCAAGTTTCTAACATTACACAACTGTCAAGGGTAAAAGGATGATGTAACCAGTCCATCAAATTTTTAAATTGTTACATTGCTTCAAACTGTCAGGGGCAACCCTTTAAATTGATTTTATGATTTTTTTTCAAGTACTAAGGAGTGTGGAGTTAAGCAGGTTTTTTGGTGTGATAAAACTAATAAGAATATGTTGGTTTTTTGTGTGTGGAGTTGAACCATGCTGTTGTATTTTGTGTGAAAGTTACTACTATGTATTTTGGTGAAATTTGGGGAAGCAATATATAGTACTTTGTTTGTTATTAAAAGTGTGCAAATGGTGTGATAAACTGTACCGATAACAACTAATTAGGTTTTCTATTGTAAATGTGTCACTGATTTAGGACTACTGCGGTGGTTTTGACATAATATGTAGCATTAATTTCCTATTTTGGGCTGTTGATCATCACATTTCAATGCCAAATTATGTATTTTCATTATATGGTTAATGCAAAAGTTTTTAACTCAGTAGTATGGTGTTAGTATGATCATCTGATGTTGGTTTTGTGTAGGATGTGTTTGTGTTCAACTTAAACTCAGGAGTATGCCAATTTTAAGAAAATTTACTTTGCCATTATGTAGTTAAACCCTCAACATTCAAACAATATTGCTGAACTTTAAATGGTTTAGGGGCATTAGGGTAATTATTATATTTAAAAAAATGCAAGTCATCATTGGAAAAAACTAAGTATGGGGCCTTTTGGTTTTTACAAGTCTATTTAGTTTTTTATTTGCCAAATTCAAAGGTTCAAGGGTATTTCAGTCATTAACACTCGCTATCATTGTGTCAAATCCACCAGTTATTAATAGTTTATTTTAAGAGTGGCAAAACGGAATAAATTAACTAGAGGTACCAACTTGGGATTTCCCTAAACCCGGGTAGGATATGTCGTTTGCTCTTTAAGTTATAAACTTAGAGTAATATTGTACATTTTAAGCTAATTAGGGTATTTCAAAATTGTATGTCAAATATATATCATTAATACATGATTTATATATCCAATATTTGATTATAGCAAATGGATAGGGTGGGAAGATTTTAGGATAGAATTAGAACTCGTAGAGACCCTAGTTGTCGGTTCTGATTCTAAATTTGGTGCATGGTAGCTAGGACTAAAAAACTAGGTTGTGGGCAGCAAGTGGTGTGTAGGCTAGAAGAGGAAGAAGGTGGGGGAGTGGGAAGCACTTGGTGACCGAAAAAATCAAAAACACAACAGTCCAAAACCCAATCCACAACCAATTCCAACAAAAACAACTTCAATCGAATAAAACCAATTCATCATTCAAGTGAAACCATAGGTGGAGGAGGGTGGCGCGCGGTGGGCTACCGAGGTTGGGTTTGTTGAGGTTTTAGGAAAGGGATACCAGTGAATGATTGTTGGTGATGGGGGGTGTTAATGCTTTCTTTCTAGCTAGTATACTTGTAAAAATCAATAAAACTCACTAAAAATATAATAAAAAATACACTATAAACGAGTAATAAAGTATGGGCCTATGTTTAATTTTTCTTTATTACCAAATATTCTCAAAATAGCAACTACAGTGGTAGCCCAACCTTTCCACGTGTGACGTTCCGAGTGACTGCAACTCACCTATTACCTACAAAAACATTGAAAAACGGAGTGAGATAATTGCCCAGTAAGTAAACCGCTATGCTACCCTTCTCTCTCCGTTGCTTAAAACCTGAATTTTCTTTCTTACAACTCATTTCCTGAGTATTCTCATTCTTCTCTATTTCTCTGTTCTTCTCTGTTTTGCTCATTGTTTTTTCTTCAATTTTCTAATTTTTTCACTATTCACGATAATGAGCATGGTATTATGCATTTTCATTTGCAAATGCACAAATGAATTTTATGATGCAAATGCACAAATGCATAAATTATGCATTTCTTTTATTTTTCTCATTCGTTTCTGTTTCTTATCCTATTATTTCTTTCTTTCTAGTCTTTCTTCTTCTTTTTTCTCTTTCTTTCTATTCTTCTTTCTTTCTTTCTTCTTTCTTTCTTTCTTTCTTTCTATCTTTCTTTCTTTGATCGGATCGACGTGAGGCATGGATTTGGAGCCTGGCCGTGTGAGTGAATTCTCTAACTCTGGGTAACAGTCGTACCCACATGCACTTCTAATAGACTGTACAATTATTCTTCTGAATTCTGAGGCCGCCCACTAAAGGCGTGCGATAGAGATATAATGCACTCATGGGCCCCCATTGCAACAACCTTCTCTTCTTTTATCTTTTTACACTTTTTTAACTAAAATTTCAGATTTGAATATCTTTGATATTCTCATTTTTTCTATTTTTTTTAACATATTTTACTGCTTTTTCATCCTTTATGAAGATGTATGCATGTAGATGGTTTCATGCTTATAATTCTTTTAAATGCAAATGTTTAAATGCAAGGATGCCATGTAGCATAAAAATAAGTTTCTTCTCTACCATCTACAAAACAATCAATTCATAAATGAATTAAACTCATGCATACATTCTTTTGGACATTTGATCAAACATATTGCATGCATAATCAATATCTAATTTGACTACAATTCTACCTCTTTCTCAAGCCACCAATATTTGGAGTAAAACTCCCTTAAACAATTACCAAACCTGTCCAAACAATACACTCCCAAAGTTCTATTCAACTCTTTTAACTTCAACCAAACTTCATTAATCATCATACAAACCAAAACCACTTCTCATGGTAAATTCTATTAATCAATAATCATCAAACTCATCAATTTCATCAACAATCTCAAAATCATAAGCAATAATATATGTAAAATCCTACACACTTGATTTCTCGAATCATAACTGGGTGTGATTTACTTACCTTTGATATGAGCAACCAACCCTTTAAGACTCTTCTTTGATCAAACTCTCTTCTTTAAATCCTATGAGCACAAACCATCAAAATTCAACACTTTAAAAATGAAAAATCACTTCTTAGTGCAAGGATCTTACCTAAAGTTGCTTGGGATTGAAAATCCACTCAAATACCCAAAGCCTATGAATTTCCTTGAAGAAGAATGAAGAATTTGAGAGATATGGAGGTGAAAGTGGCGTGAAAATGGGTAAGAGTGGCTAGGTTTCACTCTTCAATTGATCTAACATAAAAAAAAAAAAAAAAAAAAAAAAATAATATATATATATATATATATATATATATATATATATTATATAATATATATAGGTAGTTTCCCATTTTGCCCTTGCACTTTCTTTAAATTTCACTATGTCCCTTAGTCAATTACATAATGCTCTATCTTTTTATGCATTCTCCATGAATCTATCTCTTTTCACTCCCCACTTTTTCAACTAATTTTGAGTGAAAAGACCATTTTACCCTTAATGCAGTTTAAGGCCTTTTCTTCACATTTTCTCAAAATAACTTTAGCAAAAATCAACTAAAGGTATAGAGCATAAATTAAATTACGTACCTCTATGTGGGCATTACAGGGTGATTGCAATGACGAAGTGACCCAAAAAGGCTTGAACGCACAAGCCAAATAGTGGGGGTGGCCGGCAAATGGCAGGGCGAAGGGTACGGGGTGAAAGGGGGGGTTAAAGGGAGTATGTGGGGTGTGTCAAGGGTGGTCGACGCCGTTGCAAATAGGCCGATTTGGCCTGAGGTGACACACAACATTTCTATTTTTTAAACAGACTATAGGGTACATTTGTAATTTTTGTAAACAAATGGGTTGGGTATTGTAATTTTCAAAGGGTTATTTGTCATTTTGTAAGTAATAGGGGTTTATTTGTTATTTTTATGGGTACTCAGAATCGAAACCGGACCTGTTTTTAGGTTGGGTTCCAAATATTTAGGATTGGTTCCAAATCCCAGGAACTGGCCATTTCAGATCTGGTTCTGTCTTGGAATTTTGGCGAGTACTCGAACCTGCACACCCTAGATAGGGATATTCGAATTCATAATTAATATATTCTTTCGAATAAACAGAGAGATGAAGTAGTTTATGGTTAAGTCAATAATGAAACGCCTTATAAACATCTTGCATTACAGTAAATTTCTGGACTTCTAATGCCTGTTTTCGTTGTGGGACAGAGATCAACCGTAAACGTGCTACAATTCAATGACAACTCGTATTTACACATCGGACCTACAAATGATCTCTCTGGCTTCATGCCAAAGACTTGATTGGGAGACTTTGTCATCTCAAGCCTAGTTACAAAGTCGTCAAAATTTAATTTAATGATCAAAATCCTGGGTTCCTTCACTAGTGGAATGAGTTATAGTCGTCGGCGATGCGAAGTTAAGGTCATTTGTGACTTTGAACTTGAATCCTCTCCCGGGGTCATCTACAGAATCTTCTGTGATACATCTCCATACTTTTGCCTTGGACAAATTTTAATATGTGCATGCAAGTGCCTTGTCCCATTTTTGGAACCACCAGCAAGTTGTTTACGACAATGGTTACACTCTGCTTTATCCTTGCCATCAACTTTAACTTTCTTGAAATGATGCCATACAACTGATTTTGTCCTTACAGTATTGTTGCAATTGTCAACATCATTAAGGGGGGCATTTTCTTCATGTGTTTCTTCCTCAGTATCAACAATTGGGGATTGACTTTGATTACTTCCAATCAGATCCGGAGTTGACAATTTTTTCGATGAGTCAGAAGGTAGATTCATCTCCTCCTCTAAGCTTTTTTGTTTACCAAGTAAAGAAGTTTGAATTGACATGTTGAAACCTAAAAGAAATGAACAAAAAGTATGAATATCAAATAACATTACAAAATAAAATTAAAAGAGATGATATGTCATATTAATTTGTTAAAAAATAATATTTATCAGTAAAGTGGTTAGCTTTAGACTTTAACGAATTGCATGGCCTACAATGTCCCAATTGTCAATTATTTAAAGTATGGACAATTTTAATAATCAAATAACATTGGAATTTATATAAGTCAGATAATATGTTTAGCCAACAGCACATACGAAATTGCACCAAGAAGCAACAAATTCTTCGTCAAAGATTGAACTGCCTGAAAAAGAATAACAAGAAAACCAAGCAGAGAATTCAAATTCAAACAAACAAAACAGAATCTGATTTATTTCGTTAATAATTGAAAGCGACGAAATTCATGACAAGATAAAATTAAAAGACTGAAATTATTAATCTGAGAATCAAAGTAACTCAGCAAAAGAATCAACAAAAGTTAAAGGAGGTCTTACACGCTGAAACCATGGGAAAAACTAAAGAAAGAAAGGATGATTTTGTGAAAAACATCAATCAAAGATAGAAATTGGTGAGTCTGTTAATTAGATGTTTGTTCATATTATTGACCACCAACTAAAGAGTCTAACATTCAGCAAGCAACTCCAAGTGAAAATTTGGGGAAATATAACTTCAAGTTAACAAAAGAGCTAAAACTTGAGAAATATAAAGAAATTGAGTAACTTTAAGCTCATTTAATGCAAAGTACAAAGTGTACAAGATATCAAAAAAAATATCAGCAATGATAAATATTTGAAGCGTATTTTAATTCCTTGTAAACCTCAGAACAGCAAAATGGAACGACTTCTCAGTTACTCAGAGTTACACAAAATTTGCTTCTTCTTTATTATTCACATCAGATGCACACAATAGTAAACATGATGTAATCAAAACCGTCCATTCTTTGAGCTTAAAATAGCAAAATACACAACAGATTCATTACAAAATGCAGCCGTACTGGGATACTACCTTGAAAAAAGTACTTTCTCTTCCACCAATTTATATGTAAATAAAAGCAGTCAAACTCTACAGAAGCCACCTCTGATGCTCCTGGGTCCCAAATTAATATATTATTTTTTATTTTAATGCTCATCCAAAAGTTCAGAGGAACAATGATTAAAAAAAAAAAAGAAAGAGTCAAGAGTCTTACCTATCTAAGTAGGCAGCGACGACAGAGATGCAGTTGCAGAACGGTAAACGGAGAGAGAGATATGTTAGCTGTTAGGAAGGGCAGCAGGTGGAGAGAGTTTAGGGAATGGGATGAGAAAATTGAGAATTGAGGTTAGGGTTTGGGAAAAATAGTTATATATATTTAGGATAATACTGTAATTAAATATATAGTATAAGGGTATATTAGTAAAATTGATACTAAAACTTGCGGGCTGGGTCGGGACTGAAGATATACCCATGCCCGGCCCGTACCCGTGGTCCGACCTTAAAATTAAGCCCAGGCCCAAGCCCAAGCCCGTCACCCATGGGTAAAGCCCACCCTTTTCTGGCGGGACCGGGCCAGGTACCCAAAAATCTCGAGCCCATTGCCATCTCTAGAATTAATGGGTCCAAATCCAACTTTGGGATATAACATGATAAAAAAAGATTCAAAAGAATTAATTCAGAGGGAAGCTTCATGGGAAGGTCAACCCTTGCACATGGGTTCACAAATCCAAGGAGACAAAGCATGACAAGGGTGGCTCAAGGTTTTCTATTTTTGGCAAAAGCAAGTTATGACAATGTTGGGCGGCTCCTTGTCCCTTTCTCTTTTGGGAAAGTCACATGTTTTGCTAAATTCCAAGTTGCCTAGAATTGAAGACCTAATAGAATAGCCTTTTTATATTTCCTATGTATTGTTTAATGTAATTTCTTTTGTATTTGACTTGTGCTAATCTTGACTGCCACTTGTATGGTTTAGGATTTAGGATATTTTTTATACATTTTTTTCCATAATTGATACTTGATTCTATTAAGTGTGTTTTACAAGCCTAAACGATGATTTTGAGCATAAATGATGGTTTTGAGTGTAAATGGCGTAATTTGAGCTTGTTAAGTCAGAAAATTTTGAATCAAGGATCTTTAGAAATCTAGAAGGCAGATATACAACTTGCATGATCTGGGATTTTCCTAATTTTGATTGGAAGAGGGTGAAAACTTGGCTTGAAGTTGTGAACGGCATGTTTGCGAACTAAATGACACATTTTTTTTTTTTTGGAACGTACTTTAGTAGTGTAGCTATAACTTGAGATGTAGACCTCGGATTGGGGTGATTTTTAAAGGACTAAGATTCTTATGTTTACCACATTTCCAGATTCAAACGGTATCATGCTCCATTTTGACCATTTAAGCTTTGCTGTGGCAAAGAAAAAGTTTCGTTGCGGTGAAATTGCGTCAGATGCGAAAAAAAATAAAACGATACATTTTGGCTTGCTAAGGCTTCGTCCTTCAATGAGAGGGATATGAATTGAAGCAAAAATGAAGGGAAAATGAGGCTGGAGGTCTTTGGTTCGTTCAAGGAGGAAGAAGACACTTGGAGAAGAAGAGAAGTGATTATTCAAGCCAAATCTTAGAGAAGATTCTCCAAACATGTTTAGTTTTCCATGATGAACTTTGATTCCTTTTGTTCCTCTTGTTTTATTTCAATTTTGACCATGATCTAAACTATTGAGTTATGGTTTTGATGTAACCTTTGATACAATAGTTTAATTTATATGATTTGAGTTGCTTTTAGTTCTAATTTCATGTTCTAAGTGTTTATTTTTATGCTTGTTAGGGCCAAAAAATTTCATGGACCTTAGCAAGCCCAAATACGAAGCATCTTCTATGTGGACCAAAACCACAACCCAAGTTGGGCCCACGGTAAGATTCACTTAATAGGCCAGCCCATTACATCGATCGGGTTGTCCAGAGAACAAATCCAATCACCAAGGCCCTAATTTGGTTAGGCCTCATCACCAGCTTATTCGAGTCTAGGCCCATCGATCCAAATCATTCTCAAAATCCAGAGTTTACTCTTACTCTAAAGCCATCTACTTCCTCTTTTGGTACAATCCTGATTTTTCTAAAACATCCATGAATATCCCAGTTCCTCTAAGATCCTGGATCTTACATTGAATGGGATTCCAACTCCTTCAAAGGAATGAAATCAAAGACTTTCCTATTCACTAAATGTCTACTACTATGGACTCATAGTTCTATTAGGATTCGGAGATCCTACGACTAATATACAAATAGAGGCATGTCCTCTCATAAGGCATTCCACTTTTACACTTTCAAGCTCCCTAGTTCTCACCCTTGAGAGCTATACATTACCGCCATAGTTCTAGTCTCTGACTAAACTTCTGGTAACCCTCTCTTTCCCTTACCCTCACTAAATTAGTCTTATTCAGTCTTGCTGACTTGAGTATCAAAGTGCCTACGACAAACACCACCCTGGTGTTTTCCTGTTCACTTCATGCTTGTTTCCTTGTGTGTGCAGATTGTTAGTCGCTGATGGGGTTTACACAGCGGAAAACAAAAATAAAATCCCCAACAACAAAATTGAATTCAAAAACCTTATACCTGATTTACGTTATTTACATATGAAATGATATTGAATATAAAATTTTCAGATTTCATACCAGCATTTGGAGGCTCCTTCAATCGATACGAATCCCTCCCACTCCAAGATAAGAGTGAACTCTTGGTATCTACACGAAGACAGGATGGCGATCGACTTACGGTCTCAAGTGCTGGCAAGACACACAAGCAAAAGGATGCATAATTTTTCTTCAAGAAAAATTCTCATCTCCACCAAGTGAAAAACGTGAGAGAGAGTGAGGTGAGTGGCTTGGATTTAATTAATGTGTTCTCCCATTTTATTTTAATTTTAAGTTACCTTTTATATGCAGCAAAAATTAAAACCCTAATCTAGTTAGGAATAAATTTATTCCATGACTAGAATAGTAAATCCTTATTACCAAACAAGGTAATAATCCACATGGCATCTTATTCAAATTCAAATATGATTTTCATATTCATATATTATCTTTATTAATATCATCAAATATTAATATTGAATATATATTTAAATTCAAATATGAATTTCATATTTCATATATATATTATCTTCACTAATATTAATATCATCAAATATTAATATTAAATAATATATACATAATATTTAAATATTTAAATATATTTAAATACATAATCTCCCTAATTTTAACTTCAATATGAAATTAAATATAGGCAAAGACTTCAGCAAATTTAATTGCACTATGAGATTACCAAAATGCCCTTTCATCTCAAAAGACGAAAATATCATTTCTATCATAAACGACAAAAATACCCTTTCATCACAAATGATGAAAATACCATTTCTCACCAATTCATTATTAATCTGTCTTCTATGTGTGTGACCCGAAGGCTCCTCATCATATCGATAGTGAGTAGTCTTGCCATTGACACCAATTAATCGTCTCACTAAACATAGACCAAGATTGGCCTCTAGCAAGGTATCATGGCCACCCGCTAGATTTGGATTCAGCGAAACAGCTTGCCTATCAACGATATGGTTACCGTACAAACCGATCCTTTCATCATCTATTATCTCATCGAGGCTAAGGTACAGAAATAGTTTCAACCTCAGTTATCTTCGATATCTTTGTATTCAGTTACTGGACCAATGACCGAAATAATAAATTGGATTGAGCAACAACTCAATCCCATTGTGGCCATAACTTTAGTGTCATTCTCCCATACTCGGGAGTGATGAATCCTTTGTTGATCCATTATAGTCTTAATACACTTCTCAATACAGCCAATCACTACCGTATTGATAGATTTGAATAGAATTACATTAGGCTGGTGTCAAACTATACCAATCGATGCACAAGGCACTCTAGTGATCTCAAGTCTAAGGATCACATACACCACCATTCGTTAGAGGATTTATTCCATAGACACTAGGGTTACCATCTATATGGAATCCTCTGGTGAGTCTGTCTAGTGAACTTGCCTGCAGCAAGCACCCATGCGTCCAGGTTGTTAGCAAACAACCTTGACAAGTGAGATCAGTCACTGTCTTTCAACAGGGTCGTTTAACACTATGATAGCCTTACCATATTATCTGTGTCCTTGGTCTGAATAATACTGGAGCTACGGATATTTCTAGAATGACCACTATATGTGATCATAGGGTTCTCACTATTAAGATTTGAAATATTTGATACCCTCGTCACGGTTCTACCATCCTAAGGACATATATCAATGCACGTAATTATGATTTACATGATATAGAAGAAAGTTGTCTTCTATTGATTAACAAACATTATTACAAAGAGTCAATTTTACAATAATTAATTGGCTCTAGGGCAACAACTCTAACAATCTCCCACTTGCACCATAGCCAATCATTCATGTACTCAACACCGAATGACCCTAAGTGCCTATCAAGCTTTTGCTGCAACAGAAACTTTAACTGTGGGTAAGTAGGTATTTTGCAAATCTGCACATCCCCTTTTCTAATCGATTTCTTAGATCAGATTGAATCAACTAAGTAAGTGTTTGGATAACTGGTGAGACCATAGTTCCTTAGCCACAATGATGGCTCCATTGTTGTCACAGTAGAACTTTACTTGATTAGCAATGCTTGGAACCATATCAAGTTTAGTAATGAACTTCTTGATCCAAACCGCCTACACGGCTGCATTAGATAATGTGATATACTTAGCATCAGTTGTAGAATCCACTGCAGTACTTTGCTTTGAGCTCTTCTAGCTCACTACAACTCTATTGAGACAAAATATAAACCCGGATTGCAAGCGAAAATCATCTTTATCCATTTGGAAACTAGCATCATTGTATCCTCTTACAGTGAACTCATCTTCCCCTCCATAAAGCAAGAACATGTCCTTAGTCCTCTTCAGGTACATAAAAATGTTCTTGACAGCTATCTAGTGACGCTCACCTGGATCTGATTGATATATATCTACTACAAGTGCTCAATGCACATGAGACATCAATCCAAGTACACAACATGACATACATATGGATCCAATTGCTGACGCATATGGGATCCTCTTCATTCTATCTCTTTCATCGTGTTTTTTAGGACATATATCCTTAGAGAGATAGACACCATGTGACATCGGAAGAAATCGCTTCTTGAATTCTTCCATACTGAATCTCTTTAGTACTTTATCAACGTATGTACTCTGACTTAGGCTAAGCAACCTACGTAATCTATCACGATAGATCTTTATTCCGAGGATGTAGGTTGTTTCTCCTAAATCCTTCATGGAGAAGCACTTGGATAACCAAGTCTTTCTTGACTGCAAGTTCGGTATATCATTCTTGATCAGAAGTATGTCGTCGACATACAACACCAAGAATGCCACTGCGCTCCCACTTACCTTTTTGTAAACACAGGGCTCATCTTCATTCTTAATAAAACCGAATTCCTTTATGGCTTCATCAAAACGAATGTTCCAGCTCCTTGAAGTTTGCTTGAGTCCATAAATGGACCTTTGCAACTTGCATACTTTATCAGCTTGTCCATCCGAACGAAGCCATCGGATTGTGTCATATACACATCCTCTTCAAGGTTTTCATTCAGGAAAGCTGTTTTGACATCCATTTGCCAAATTTCATAGTCATGATATGCAGCAATCGCAAGCATAATCCGGATGGACTTGATCATGGCAACTGGTGAGAAGGTTTCTAATAATTCAAGAATTATACTATTTTTATTAGGCTTTTAGGCTGGATTTTAGATACTTTTTAGTTCATTTATGCCTGAATTGCTACTTATTTCTTTACATTTTATGTTTCAGGCTAAAATGGACATTTTGAGCAAATAATGAGCAAATTGGAGTTTCTGGACTCAGAAGTAAGCGGATCTCAGAATTTGGGAGAGTTCTGAAGCAAAGTGAAGCACTATGAAGCTTGTTTCCATGGGAGAGCACCGAAGATCGAAGATTCAAGCAAAGAAGAAAGCAGAGGGCATTTCTGTAATTTCAGAATTCTTCATGGAGGTTCGCCGGCGAAATGAGTCACACACAAGAATCCATTTCACTTCGTCGTTGCAGCGAGATTTCTTCTTCACCGCGGCGAAGTCTGCAGTTTTCAGTTTCTTTAAAACGCATAGTTTCAATTTTAGGCAAAGTTTTAGGTTTTTGGGCGAGGTATAAAAGCGAAACTTTACCATTTTGAGAGGGAGTCGTGTTTTCCTTAGTCTAGAACAGCTTTTTCATCTTCTTAGTTTTAGATTTGACGAATTTGTGTTGAAAAAGTGAGAAGAATTGGGATTAACTCTGGTGGATTCTGCAACTAGGGGAGATCTCTTGTCTTTTCTCTCATTTATCAGTTGAACTTTGTGTTTATCATTATTCTTACTTATTGTATTGATTTAGCTATGAACTAACCATTTTGTTAGGGTTTTGATGTAGTTCAATTCTCATGGATTAGCAATTGATTTTTATTATTTCATATGCTATTGCAATGATTGTGGGTTGTTGCTGTTTTTAATTGATTAACATGATGAGATTGAGAAATGAGTCATGTTAAGCTTCTTGGGTAATCACCATTGTAGTATTAAATGCTAGAGATAGATTTAAGAATCAATGAAATTAATCTAGGATTCTAGGTGCTTAATGAGCTTAGAACTATTAATCTTCAATTTGTTGGGTGTGTAAGTTTAATAGGGAAAAGTAGGAAAATATAGCCTGAGAAGGTATGTTTACAATTTAGAGAATTCGATTTACAATCAATGCATGTGAATATGAAATAGCATAATCTGTAGGTATAATCTATAGAGTCCGAATGAAATCAAAACCCTACCCGTTGTTTTAAACTGATATTACCTTGTTTTTAATCTTGCTTTCATAATTTAACTTTGAATATTTAGAAATTTTGTTTTAGTTTTAAGTTTAATTTTCTCCCATTAATCCAAACAACTCGATTGCTCCAACTTGAAAACAGTAGAAAACTTAGTGCTTAGCAACCAATCCTCGTGGGAACGATACTCACTCATCACTTTATTACTTTGTGCGACTAGTGCACTTGCTATTTATGTATGTTGTAGTAACAACGCATCAGTTTCTTCATAGTCAATACCATGAATTTGTTTGAAAACTTTGGCAACCAGTCGTGCCTTCTAAGTATACACCTTGCCATCCATGTCAGTCTTCTTTTTGAAGACCCATTTACACCCTAACGGTTTTACCCCTTCAGGTGGATCCACCAGAGACCATACTTGGTTCTGGTACATGAAGTCCATCTCAGATTTCATGGCTTCAAGCCATTTAACGGAATTTGGATCCGAGTTCTTGGCTCATTGTCTTGGTAGACCAATACGTCACCATGTTGAGTCATGAGAAAACCATATCTCTCGGGCTCATGATGTACTCTCCCAGACCTACGCAACTCCTGTGCTACTTGAGGTGGTTCACTTTGATCCACGGATTATGAAGTAACCTTCTCACGATGTTTAACCACTTCTTGTGGCACATCTTCCCGTCCTTGGCCTAATGTATCTTGTGGTTCTAGAACTTCATCGACTTCTTCTTTTCTTCCACTAGTACTTCTTAGGAAAAATTCATTTTCTAGGAAGACACCAGTATGAGTGACAAAAATTTTGCGCTCTTCTGGGTGGTAGAAATAGTATCCTTTGGTCTCCTTCGGATACCTTACAAATATACACTTACAAGATTTTGGACTCAGCTTGTTCGAAGTCAATTTCTTGACATAAGCTTCACAACCCCAAATCCTTAGATAAGACAAGTTGGGCTTTCGCCCACTCCATAGTTCAAATTGAGTTTTATCGACAGACTTTGATGGCACACGGTTCAATACACGAGTCTCAATCTCTAGGGCATAGCCCCAAAATGATGCGGGTAGATCACTAAAACTCATCATGAACCAAACCATATCAAGCAAGGTCCTATTCCTCATTTCAGACACTCCATTGTGCTGGATGTATATGGAGGGGTAAGTTGTGATACTATCCCATACTCTTTTAGGTATTTAGAAAACCCTAAGTTCAAGTATTCACCTCCTCGATCTGACCGAAGAGCCTTAATACTTCTGCCCAACATATTATGTACTTCATTCCTGAATTCTTTGAACTTATCAAAGGCTTTAGATTTATGTCTCATAAGGTAGACATAACCATATCTACAAATAATCATCAGTAAATGTGATGAAGTACTTGCTACATCTATCATGCTCCTTTCCATTGGCATCAATCCCTCATAAAAATATTGGAGAAGTAATTGCTCACTTATTTGATGATGCGGACAGCTAGCACAAATTTCTTAAACCTTTCCCAATATTCATATAAGTTTTCCCCATTGTATTGCCGAATCCCACAAATTTCTTTCCTAATGAGTGTGGCTCGAGATGCTGGAAAATACTTCTCCAGGAACAACCTCTTCATCTCATTCCAAGTAGTTATGGTCCCAGATGGTAGGTAATAAAGCCATTCCTTAGCGCTATCTGCTAAAGAAAATGGAAACGCCCTAAACTTCACTTGTTCCTCTGTTGTTCCATTTGGTTTCATACTCGAGCACACCACATGGAACTCCTTAAGGTGCTTGTTTGGATCCTCTCTCGCTAAACCTCTGAAAATTGGTAGAAGATGAATCATCCTAGATTTAAGCTCAAAAGCTCCCCCTACCGTATCATTGTATTGAATGCATAAAGGTTGTTGGTCAATGGTTGGTGCAGCCATCTCTTTGAGAGTTAGATTAGCCATCTCCTCTTGATTAGAAAAATTAGAAGAATCACTTGTGAGTGGAAGATCGGTATGGATTGCTTGATCGAGAGTTGATCTATGCAAAGGTTGTTTCGAATGAGTAATAGGTGGAGTTAGATCAGAATGCGGATTCGATCTCAAATTGTATCGCGAGTTCATTCAACAAAAACACCTACAACTAAAAAACAAAGAACAAATAAAAATTTAAAAATAAACAAAAAGTAAACAAATAATTAAGTTAATGAAAATCCTGGCGACACGGCACCAAAAATTGATGTGTGCAAATGCAACAGCTAATTTTACCTCTCTAAATTCTAATGCAAAGTCGTGTACTAGCAAAGAGCAAGTAAGGGTCTTTCCCGCAGAGGATTTGTGAACTCAATTAATTATCTACTTTAAACAAGGTTTGTCACGAATTATAAAAGCTCAACAACAACTATCAAACTAAAATTAAACAAAATAAAACAAGCAGACAATCACGAAAGAGATAAATAAGAGAAACTAGATTGAAGGTTTATTCACCACCACTAGACATGAATTACATAAAATAAAAGCACTCTTTAACTTTCTACCCTCTTAATCACATCAGCTTAGAAAATACCAAATGTTGATAAGTTCTATCTCTGCTTACTGAGTCGTTGGATTAGACACGGTCATAACCTAATTCCCTATTTATTAGATAACCTAGGATACGATCTCTAGATTCAAAGTAATAAAAGCATTAAGTTGCGAGAGACCTACTGAATCAAGGCTAAACTCATATGGTCGGTTTAGTTATCTTGAGTGATTACCCCCCATGTATGCATGCATACACTTTACCACTAGGTATTTAGGTTAATAAAGCAATTTCGTACTAAACAACCTAAATTGGCATTAATAGATTAATCCTAACGATTTAATTGGCCACTTAAACAATTAGAAAAATCTAGTTAAACCCTATTTTCAGAGAAATAATCACATAACCAAGAGGGATCAAAAGATAAAAAGATGCAGATTTTATTAATCACAAGACATGTCTAGGGTTTTGAAATCACCCTTAATCACAAAAGAATTAGTTCTTCATGAATAAATATGAGAACATCATTGTATTGTTCATAACAAATAATAATAACAAAGAAGAATAAAAACTTAGTGAAACTTGGTTGGATTAATGAAGTTGATGATGATCTCCTCCAATTCTTCTTCTCCAAGCCTTCTTTCATCTCCCTTTTTCTTCAGTTCTTGAATATCTTTGTTCTCTCTGTTTTTTTTATCTCTAAAAGAATTCTCCCAAAATAATGCTAAAAGACTTCTATTTATATCCCACAAGGGTTAGGGTTTTGTTTTCCTTAATTCTAGTTAGTTTAGGACTCTTAAACCCTATTTTCCTAGTAAAAAATGGAAGAAAAGTTCCTAGCTGTCGTGACTGTGTCGCGGCACTGTGCTGCGGCACAGTAGCTACTGGAAAAAGTGTGCCATGTCATTCCACTGTTTTTCAGAGATGGTGATTTTTGAACTCGATAACGATGAAATTTGGAAAAGTGGTAAACATATGAAATGTAGCCCTTTGAATCAGCTTTCCAACAGTCCATGAATCATCTTAATCCTAGTTCTACACCTCAATATATTCTCAAAATACCGAGGCATGCTCAAGCTGGAACGTAATCTAGGATCTTCTCTTTACTTCAACTTCCATAACTTCTTCAATTCAACTCCGATTCTCGATCCGTTTGTTTCCAGTCATCAAAAATTCTCTCGCCAACATCATCTCTCATCTGAATATTATTTTTGAGCCTTATTCCCTGAAAACACAACAAAAATACCAGTGATCCCGAAAAGTGTGTTTATGAAAAAATTAAGTTAATTCATGCGAATTAATCATAATTTCCCACAAATGATACCTATAAACCACTAAGTATAAGTGTATTTTCAAGCACTTATCAGTTTGATTTAGTGTGAATGAATTATGCCAATTGCTTCCATGGAGGATGAATTCTAGGTAATCGTTGTTTGCTACTAGTTGCAGTAGATTGCTGAAAGTGGAAATGTAATGGTTTGTAATTGAATTTCTGGATGGTTGCATGATAAAAGTTGGAGTTTAGACATCTTGTTAGTTTTGTAAATATGTGGCCTATGAGGAATCTTTTGATATTGTTTCATGATGCTTCCTTTTGAACTCCATTACACGACCTCTGTCGCTTTTAGGATATGTTCAACTAACTATGGAATATGATCGGTTTGACTTGTCTTTTGTTGGAAAGTTTAAGGTGGTTGATACGTCTTATGACTTTTGTGCTGATGAATGTGTAAAGCTGGTTAATTATTTTTTGGAATGGAATTGCTTGTCCAAATTTGTACAGTGACAATGACATAAATCCTATTAAGCACATTTGTTCTCAAATACAAATGTTTTAATGCCCTTCTGGGGTTGTCCTATTTTAAACTCTCCTCCTTTGTTGGGTTTGTCCTATCAATGTAATGCTCTTCTTATATCTACATTTAAAAAAAAAAAAAAAAAAGTCTGGTACAAGTACAAATATTATATAGTGTCTGTATTATAAGTTTGTGGAAATTCTGAGAGAAAGTTATTGTTTTAATTTGTTTCAGGTCATAACCCTTGGAGATCATCAAAGGTTTGCAGTGAAGGACTAGAATTAAAGCCTGATGTTTATTTACCATTTTTGTCACCTAGGACAGATCAAATATTGGTCATATTTTTGCTCTATATATACCCCATTTTTATTAGTATATATTATTGATCATAGATTTATGACAGTGGTATGTTGGGAGATGGAGACTAAATTGGATTTGATATTTTTGAATGAGAATTGTGACAATAACATTTAATTAACTTTGATATTTTTTATTGATAATTGTGACAATGACAATGACAATGAAGTGATTTTAACTCAAATTTTGTGTTCTCCTTGTTTAAAACCTGCTTGTATTTTTATCCAGATTGAAGATCTTTGCATTGCCATCCCTTTTTTTTTTTGTTTTTTTCAATTCAACAGATCGCATTGTGATTTTCGAATGTACACTCTTGTTGGGTTTAAATTGACAAAATTCATTATATAAATTTCAATTTATTTTGCATCAAACTTAGGGACAAAATAGTAATTTCAACTGCTTCAAAATTTTAAAATCTCAAAAGTTGCCGATTGATTTTTAGCATTAGGGATAGACCTGGCAAACGGGCGGGTGTACCCGCGGGTCAACGGGTACCCGTACCCAACGGGCTGGTACGGGTAATACATATCTCGACCCGTAAAAAATTAACCCGTACCCGGCCCGCCCGTGACTTTTACGGGTGGACCGGGTACTACCCGCGGGTACCCGCTGACCCGCAAATTCAAAATTTAAAAAAAAAAAAACTGCTGAATCAGAATGACTTGTCTCGTCCTCTCACTGTGACACTGTCTCACATCTCACTCAACTCAAACCCTAATCTAAAGTAAAATAGCAAAACTTATTAGAGAAAAGAAAAAAAACGCAGCCATTCTCCTCCACAGCAGCTCCACAACCTCCACTGCTCCAGTCCTCTCACAGCAGCTCCACTCCCTCACTCTCTCACTCTCACAGCAGCTCCACGATCCCTCATTCTTTGACTTCTCTAACGGCAGCNGTCTGGTACAAGTACAAATATTATATAGTGTCTGTATTATAAGTTTGTGGAAATTCTAAGAGAAAGTTATTGTTTTAATTTGTTTCAGGTCATAACACTTGGAGATCATCAAAGGTTTGCAGTCAAGGACCATAATTAAAGCCTGATGTTTATTTACCATTTTTGTCACCTAGGACAGATCAAATATTGGTCATATTTTTGCTCTATATATACCCCATTTTTATTAGTATATATTACTGATCATAGATTTATGATAGTGGTATGTTGGGAGATGGAGACTAAATTGGATTTGATATTTTTGAATGAGAATTGTGACAATGACATTTAATTAACTTTGATATTTTTTATTGATAATTGTGACAATGATAATGAAGTAATTTTAACTCAAATTTTGTGTTCCCCTCGTTTAAAACCTGCTTGTATTTTTTTCCAGATTGAAGATCTTTGTATTGCCATCCCATTTTTTTTTTTTTTTTCATTTTCAATTCAACATATCGCATTGTGATTTTCAAATCTACACTCTTGTTGGGTTTAAATTGACAAAATTCATTATATAAATGTCAATTTATTTTGCATCAAACTTAGGGACAAAATAGTAATTTCAACTGCTTCAAAATTTTAAAATCTCAAAAGTTGCCGATTGATTTTTAGCATTAGGGACCAAATTGGTAATTTAATCTTTACACATAGTTGGGGGTATGTTGGTAATTACACAATTAAAATGGGGTATATAAATTGGTAATTGATGGTGTTGACATGACATATACTAATAAAACACATTTTCCAGTCAAACAGTTAGGGGTGTTTAACAGAATTTACTAACGGAACATGATGATTGGGTGGGAAAGTGTCATTAAGGCCAACCTTGGGTGGGAAAAAGTCGTTTACTCTTGTTTTGCAGAGTCCAGGTTTGAGGTATTCAAGTGAGTTGAGATGAAGGCCATTGGGTTCAAAGTCCGAATGAAAGGACGATTTTACTGAGAACGAAAAATAAGCAACTACAATTGTTATTGGGGTATATAAATAAATTTAGTGAGGCTTAAATAACAACACTTGTATAATATCTTTTACTATAAATGTGATTTCTTCTACAACGAGGGATCGATATGAAGGGAAAAATCTAGAATGGCACCGGATATCACATCATCCATTTTATCATCCAATAATATTATGATATCTCATAATATTTTTCCCTCTTATCTATCTTTACATTAAACGTGATTGATGGTTATTATCTACAATAATTACGTAACATTAATGCATTAATTTGTAACGTTAGCATACCACTGTAGTATCATAAATTAGCTCGTAAAGTAAGATGTAAAGACGTAAGGGCTTGAATTCTTGATCATAATTGAGCTAAGATGCTCGGAAAGGCTAAGGGAATAATAATGACTAACAATAACAATAACAACATCATAATATTATCGTTTATAATAATAATAATTATTATTGTTAGTAATGAACCTAATAATAATAATTATTATTTAGCTATATATATATATATATATATATATATCCCCTTTGGTTGTTTGACACGTGACATATTTTAGAACTCATTTTGGGGATGTAGAATTGTTTCATCTTGACACATTGGATTGACAGCTAGGATTTGTGGTTTAATTAGCCCAATCAAATTGTTTCATCTTGATATGTTGAGTTTGTATTTATTACTCCATCTATAATTAATAATTAATAAAAATTATTGGATTTGTATTAATAATTAATAATAATAATAATATAGGTGCATTGCATTGACATTCCAAAGCTGTAACCATTTTGACGTGTTGGATGTGCATTAATAACAAGTATACAGGTGCATTGGATTGCTATTAATAATTTTGGTCTAATGACACCAGTCTAGGATTGCTATTAATAATTATATAGGTGCATTGTATTGACATTGCAAACTTTTCTTCGTAGTCAATTCATATTTAATTGCGTTGGCATTCGAAAGGTCTATAGTTGTGTATTATCTAAGGGTGGGATAATCCGGTTAATCGAACCGGATAAGCAAAACCGAAAACTGAACCGATTATTCGGTTTAGAGAAAATGCAAACCGAAAACCAGACCGGTTTCAGTTATAAACCAGTTGCATGTAAACCAAACGGAATATTCGGTTCGGTTACCGGTTAACCGGTTTTCAAATTAATCCCTAAAAGTCTTCAATGTTTCATTTAAGTCCTTAAATTCAAATATTTATTATTTTATATATAATTTCATACTATTTTTCCCTTTTATTTTGGTATTATTGTTGTATTCTTTGTATGAAAAATACATTAAATTACTTATTAATAAACTCAAATACACATTACTCAATAGTCAATACTCATTAATAAACTCAAATACATAACATAAATTTAACCACATTTTCAATTACACATTACTCAATTTTTAATACTTATTAATAAACTCAAATACAAATATAAATTTAACCACATTTTCATATCCTCGTTCTTCAGTTGCTTTTCCTCGGCATCATTGAGCACTGCCTTGATCATTGAAAACTTTCTCTTCCACTGCTTCAACTCTGAAATGGCAAGTTCCCACCTTGTTTAATAAATTCTAATTTCCACTCTTAAATTAATAGACAATTGATTAATATAATAGTAAAAGGTAGAATGGTCCTTCCAAATTAAATATTCAAACTGAAAATGACCAACCACCAGAACCACCCCATGCAGCCATCACCACCGCCACAAACCACCACTAATTACGAACACTTCCAATCCAAATCAATAATCTATTAAACAATTTAATCACATAATACAAAATACATACTATCAATCAATCATCAAAGAAAAAAGAGAGAAAAGAAAAATGGGGAGGAAAGGAAAAAAAGAGAAATCCACCATTCATAGGGGAGTTGCTTGGGAATTTTTACAAACAGGTGGAGTGCAAAAATTCACAAAGCTTCGATCATCCTTCCACGAATTCCATCAATCCCAGGAAACAAACTCAAAACACTTATTAACCGATCCCAAACAACCTCCAAATAACACACAAACGATCTCCTTTCAAAATCTCAGTAAACAAAACTCCAATCTTGCCAAAAAAGTACAGCGTGAACGAATGGCAGAGACTGTGAAGATCGGAGCTTGGAGAGTAGAGTCTGCTCACGGTGGGATAGTGGCATGACTGGAGACTGGAGTCTTCTGGGTGCTGGCGAACGTGCGACGATCGGAGACTATGAAGTGTGGATTATGAAGATCGGAGCTTAGAGAGTGGAGTCTGCTCACGGTGGGACAATGGCATGACTGCCTGACTAGAGAATGGAGTCTGCTGGGACCAGCTGGGTGCTAGCGAACGTGCGAATTGCGAAGAAATGAAGAATGAAGATGGAGTGGTGACTGGACAATGGAGTGACTAATGAAGATTGAATAGTGGAGTACTGGAGTCAGCTCATGGTGTGGATGGATGGAGTGTGCATTGTGGAAGACTGGAAGTGTGGAGATTTAGAGGCGGAGAAGAGTCTGAAGAGAAATAGAGAAGAGTGAAATAATTTTTTTGTTTATATAGTTAGGTAAAACCGGTTTGGAATATTTTTCAAATCGAAAACTGAACCGGTTTTTGGGTTTTTTGAAATTTTCAAACCGAAACCGAACCGGTTTGTAAACAAACCTAATTTTCGGTTTGGTTTTGGATCAGTTACCGGTTCGGTCCGGTTTTCAGATTATTTATCCCACCCTTAGTATTATCGCAATATGTTAGTTGGTGTCAACAATACGTCTGATCTTTTGTTAATTGTTTATAGGTCTTATTAGTTTGTGTCAATAATACGCCTGTTCTTCATGATTTTGTTAATCGATGATTTTTTATTTATTTATGTTTTTGTTGTTGTATACAGGTCACAGATTCATGAATTGGCATGGAATAAAGGTAGGATGTTATTTTGATTCATTCATAAAGGTAGGATGTCTGATTGACATCTTCAAATGAGTTGTTATTTTGATTCATTCTTCTGAACTGTAAGTATATCTTCTAACTTATTTAATACGAAACTGTAAGTATATCTCCTAACTATTTTAACGGTTATTATTTGATTGAATGATTGTTTTTGTTCGGTCAATCTATTTGAATGATTAATTGTGTTAGTCCTGCCGAACGGTAAGCGTGTTCCTTAACAATTTTAATATGAAGATTAATTAACTTTTATTGATTTTGTTTCAGGTAACAATTGTTATACGAATGAATAATTGTTCCTTAACAATCTTAACATGAAGATCGATTAAATTTTGTTATGTTTGTTTTCAAGGAAATGTTCATGTACTTTACTAAGATCAAATCGAGGATAATCATATTGTCTGTCGAACTGTAAGTATGCGTCATATCTATATTAGTAGAAACAATTCATTTGTGTTGAATATGTTTTCTGTAAAAACATTCATGTATTTTAATTTGTTAGATGAATGATTAATTGTTTATGTCCCGTTGATGTGCGAGTATATATGTTAAATGAATTAATTTTGGCTGATTCCATTTTCCAATTAATAGGTGTTATTTGAATTAATAGTTGGTTTTGTACTGTGGAATTATAAGTTTATTTCTTATCAGTCTTGATATGATAATCCCTTAAATTTGGGTCAATTTTGTCTTCTTGGAAAATATTCATGTGTATTAATGAAATAAAAATGAGGGTGTTTCTATGCCCTGCCAAACTGTGAGTATATGTCTTAAAGTATATTAATATGTCAAGCAATTAATTTTTGTCTGTATTGTTTATACGGAGTAACATATTGTGATATTTGTTGAGAGACTATTCCATGCTTTATATTGGTAAGGTAGAATTGATTTCCTCTGGGTTTATCAAAAAGGGAAACTAACATTTCGTCTGTAAATAGTGCCGCTACAAATGTGTGCTAGAGTTAGCACACCGAATCGATGTTGGAGTGGAAGATGGCTGGAAATTGAGGACTTAGATATTTTATTGTTGTGGGTTTTTGGTTTTGATGAGCCGTTAAGATTGGTTCGATAAAATTTATTTGTAATATAGGAACACTTGGGATTGCGAAGTTGGATCATGTAAAGTTTTGTATCGTGTATATGTATTTCATGGGGAATTTGTTGTTTTCGATCTATTTTAATTTTGTTATTTGTTTTGTTGGTGTTTGTTGTTTCATTTTTGGTTGATAATATTGTGTTCTATATATGATGTGAACGAATTAGAAATGCGAGTGATCACATCATGATGATGGTTTGGCAGTGGAATTTTAAACTCAAGGATACGTTGATCTACCAGATTTCCAAGCACGCACCATCTGATTAGTCACGTTTCTACTTTGTTATAACTTTTTTAGGAAGAACTGATACAGTGGATGTGTGACCATTATCCATTATCATACTTGTTCAACGTGTGCTTCGGTTCCCACCACAAGATCATCGATTTGCTTATAGAATGGTAATATCCTTTGAACTTTGCCTGTAGAATGGTAATATCCTTTGAACTTGTGTCAATAAGATTTTATTCTTCAATTTGCCTATAGAATGGTAATAAGACGTTTGTTGAACAAACCTTTATCCTATTATTATTAGTTGAATGATTAACCATTTTGTATAAATGTTGTTTACATGTTTAACAACTTATCGAATCTATCCTTATAATGTTTTTCCAATAAGATTTTATTCTTCTTAAATCAACATGTTATTCATTTCAAAATCTCACTGCTCAATACTTAATCTGACTATAAAAAATAACCTGAGAGTGACCAATATAGGAACAGATGGAATTGTTAGGTTCGATCATTATTGTACTATGGAATTCTAATAGATCAAGATATCCTTGAGTTCGACATTTCATTTTCGTTATAACTTATCAAAAATTGTCTAACAAATTGTATGAAATTGGTAGCCTAACCATTGTCCAAAATTATGATTGTTCAAAGTCTGTTGTGGTTGATAACTTCACTGCCAAACCATCAATTTGGCTATAGAATGGTAATAGGGCAAATATGATAATCTGAGAATTATACCGTTTTTATTAGGCTTTTTGGCCGGATTGTAGATACTTCTTAGTTCATTTTTGCTTGAATTGCTACTTAATTCTTTACATTTTGTGTTCAAGCCAAAATGGACATTTTGAGAAAATAATGAGTGAATTAGAGTTTCTGGACCCAGAAGTAAGTGGATCTCAGAAGTTGGGAGAGTTCTGAAGCAGAGTGAAGCACTATGAAGCTTGTTCCTATGGGAGAGCATCGAAGATTGAAGATTCAAGCAAAGAAGCAAGCGGAGGCCAATTCTGTAATTTTAGAATTCTTCATAAAGGTT
Organism: Pistacia vera; assembly: GCF_008641045.1. Taxonomy (NCBI): domain Eukaryota; kingdom Viridiplantae; phylum Streptophyta; class Magnoliopsida; order Sapindales; family Anacardiaceae; genus Pistacia; species Pistacia vera. The sequence continues at coordinate 35,098 of NW_022196060.1, read as the reverse complement.
CGCTGTGGCGAAGTCTATTCTTCACCACAGCGAAAACTGTTAAGCACGAGATTTCATTTTACCTCGTCGCTGCGGCAAAACTCTTTCTTCGCCGCGGCAAAGTTTGTGAATTTTAGTTTCTCCAAAACGTACAGTTTTATTTTAGGAAAGTTTTAGGTCATTGGGCGAGGTATAAAAGAGAAACTTTACCATTTTCGTAGGGGTTGTCCAGTTTTCGTCTGTTCTCATTGAGTTTGGAATTGATTTTGATATATAGAGAGAAGATTTGAGCTTAAATCTTATGGATTCTTCAACTAGGGGAGATCGCTACTCTTTTCTCTACATTTCAATATGTTGAACATTGTGTTTGTTGTTTTTCTTGCTGTGTATTTTGATTTAGTTATGAACTAACCCATTTTGGGTTAGGGTTTTGATTAAGTTTGGATTTCTATGGGTTAATGAATTGATTACTGTTATTTCCATATTCTAGTACATAGATTGTGTGGTTATTCTATTTTTAATGGAATTTATTTGATGAATATGATGAGATTGAGAAATGAATCATGTTAAGCTTCTTGAATAATCACCATTGTAGTATTGAATGCTAGAGATAGATTTAAGAATCAATGAAATCAATCTAGGATTCCTTGTGCTTAATGAACTTGGACTTATTAATCTTCAATTTGTTGGGTGCGGAAGTTTAATAGGAAAAAGTAGGAAAACATAGCCTGAGAAGGTATGTTTTATAATTTAGAGAATTCGATTTACAATCAGTGCA